>NC_041750.1:29188606-29376106 GCF_004115215.2 Ornithorhynchus anatinus | reverse complement strand
AAACAGCATGAAGAACAAAAAAGTACAAACCCCACCCCCTACTTTATCAGGATGGAATTCATGGTTGGGGATTTATAATATTTTGGGTGCTTCGAAAAGAAAGTAATTTCCCAAATCATAAGTGGGTCCAAGGGTTCGCCAATTGCTTTTCCCCACGTTTTCAGAAAAATTAAAATAGAACAGTGCCGTTAACATCAAATCGTAATGATCATTTGTTAGTTAAAGGCTATTTCAGTCTATAAAACTTTGATTACTAGGAATTTAGCTGTGGTTTTATGAGTTTTCCCATATGATTGCCCACAAATTTTTATGTTGACTAAATTGTAAATTGTTTCCACTGTTCAAACAAATTACTCAGCAATTAAACCTTCAGCGAAATTGTAATTCACTTTAAATTCAGCACTGTGGTTTGATGTTTTTTACTGAGGAAAACAAGTGAACAAAATAGGGGACTGTATGTCAATTCCACGTCCTGCACGTTCAGGGTCCCCTAAGGCCGGGCCCATTTGCGGCACAGGGAGTGCCCGGATGTCCGCTTTTCGATTGTGTGAGTTCATTTTGCAGGGACGGGTCGCAAAGCCTTGAAAAGCAGTATGACCTAGTGGCTAGTGCATCGGCTCAGGAGTCCGAAGGACCTGGATTCCAATTCCAACTCTGCCACCTGTCTGCTGGGTGACCTCAGGCAAATCACCAGGCCGTTTTGCCTTTAAAAGTGTCCGTCGCATCCCACTCAGCATCTGCATCCTCACCTCCTTGGGAGAGTAAAATACAGTGGAGTTGGTACACCCGATCCTGGCCTTCAAGAGCTAAAATGAAATGGGGGAGACCGGGTTTAAAATAAATTTAAGGGAAGGAAAGGAAAGGAGTAAAAGACTATGTACGTATATGCCGTGGGGTTGGCAGTGGGGTGAGTATCAAAATGCTTAAGAGGTACAGGCTCTTGGGCAGAGGTGACCTAGAAGGGAAGGGAAGCTGAGTGAGGTTAGTTAGGGAAGCCCTCTTGGAGGACTTGCCATTTTAGTGAGGCTTTAAAGATGGGGAGAGATTGTCGGTTATGAAAGAGAAGGGAGTTCCTTTCCGGAGGGAAGGTGTGAGTAAGGGGTCGGAGGTGAGATAGAAGAGATCGAGGTTCAGTGGGTAGGGTAGGTAAGCGTTAGAGGTACAGAGTAAGAGATCTGGGTTGCAGTGTGGGATGAACTAGGCTAAGTAGGAGGGGGAGAGCTGATTGAGGGTGTTAAAACTGAAGGTGAGGGCTTTCTACTTGATGCAGCCTGTAAGCTCCTTGTAGGCAGGGAACATGTCTACTATAACTCTGTTGAGCTGTACTCTTCCAACCTGGTAGTACAGTGCTCTGCACACAGTAAGCACTAAATAATTACAGTCGATTGATTGCTTGATACATGCAGAGGTGGAGGGGCAACCATCGGAGGATGTTGAGGAGGGGAGAGATGTGTGCCGAGTAATTTTTTTAGAAAAATAAGTCCTTGGCAAGATAATGCCAACAACTCAGTCCCAGGCTAAGAGCACAGATATGGATCCTGCGAGATGTGGGAAAGGGAAAGAATAGGTCTATGTAATAATAATGATGGTATTTGTTAAGTGCTTACTATGTGCAAAGCACTGTTCTAAGCGCTGGGGGCATAAAAGGTGATCAGGTTGTCCCACGTGGGGCTCACAGTCTTAATCCCCATTTTACAGATGAGGGAACTGAGGCACAGAGAAGTGAAGTGACTTGCCCAGAGTCACACAGCTGCCAAGCGGCGGAGCCGGGATTAGAACCCGTGACCTCTGACTCCCAGCCCGGGCTCTTTCCACTGAGCCACGCTGCTTCCCCAGCCATGCTCCTTCCCCATGTGAACCACAGTGGGTCAGCAGTACAAGTCTCTGGATCAGGGCCTCAGCCCAGGATGTTCTTTGGCACGCATCGGCGATGGTGGGGAGTTTCCCTTGCATGCCGGCTCCCCACAAGCGGGCAGGCTCGCGCCATCCCGTGCCAGCTTACAGCTCTCTGCGTACATGTTCGTCTTCAGCCTAGCAAGCTGCATGTGTGCGCTGCCCCGATAGCGGGATCTGGAGGATGCTTCCTTTTAGGGAAGAATTATTTCTCACACACATATTAGCATTTTTCCGCATGATTTGTTCAGTACTGCTTTGTGTAGTTGCTTTTATGACTCCATAGATTGCACCAGAAATAAAGAGGATGTACCCTCCAGCCTGGGTCAGACTTACAAGAAAATATATAACCTTGTTCTGATTCTACATGAAACAGGCAGAGTTCAGGATTTCTACTTTCAGAGTGTTTATGTGTTATTAGAATCAGGGAAACTGTGTTGTGTTACCTTGGGTCCACGAGTCAGCAGTGAATGACAGAAATAACGTGGTTTTTATCCAAATTAATGCTTGTTGGGCACCGTTTCTAAAGGTCAGGAACGACAGAGCGAAACATTTTCATGAGAATGCTTGAGAACATGCCCCAGTACCGGAGCCATTCAACAAACGGTCTCGTCCTTGGCCGAAAAGAAAAGGTTGCATGTCGCGAATCGTGCAACCCGCCCAGGACCTTGAATAATCTCAAGGCTTTGGGTGCTTCCGTTATCCAGTGTCTTTGAGGAAACCTCTGCTACTGAAAGAGCATGGAATCGGGAGGCTCTTCACGCTTCCCGCCATGCAGGTGACCCACCTCCTGGTTCTCGGGGTAACCCTCGGCTCCCGGCTTGCGGGCTGCTCATCACGCTGTGGGCCCCATAATTCCACTCTGGGTTTTTGCTGAATTTCCATCATCAGGAAGAAACGAGCTCTCGATGCTCTGGGTTTGGCCGCTTTTGAATGCTAGCTGTCCAATCCCCACTCTCATTTACATACCACGTGACAGATGTTTGCAGGATTCCGGCAGGGCTCAGGATAATTACTCTGAGGGTCACGTGCCTTGGGAGGTCACCGATTCCTCAGCGTGTGACTGTCGGTTATTTGTGCCCTGGTGGGAGAGCTGCTCCCCCAAAGGCAAGCAATTCCTCTGCCGGAACAACGGCACCCTCCGAACATGGGGAGAATGTTCGTGGCGCCGCCCACTCTACCTTGTGCGAGCAATTAAAATGCTGATCACCATCCTAAATCTTTGAAATGCCTGAGTGTTTGTATTTCACGTGGCCTCCCGTCCCCTCGAAGTTAGCTTTTGCAGAACAAGCTCTCTGACAATCAGCGGTCCCCGGGAATGTTGGGCGAGTCGTTTCCTCCATCACTTAGGGAAAAATTTCTTTCCACAATTGAAAATGTCAGCATCAATTTGAAGTAACACTAAGCATGTGTTGGCTTTCTGACTATCCTCTTCCTCCTCCTCTTTCTCCTCTTCTTCCTCCTGCTCTTTCTGCCCCCGCCTTCCTCCTTCGCTTCTTCCTCCACTCCCCGCTGAGGATCTGACTGGGACAACTTGATGAGAGCTTCAGTCTTTCCCGATAGCAGTGAGAGTGAGGAACAGCTGGGTTGCTTGGTCACGTGGGAGCTCGGCTGCCGTGTCTGTAGTGACCCGCCGTCATGGGTGGCGGCTTCCTGGGGCAGTTGACATTGGGCCCTCTATGAAAAGGTGGCTCGTAACTAAAGCCCATTTCCAAAGTGGCGGCCTCTGTTCTTCCTTGGGATATACGAGGCTTCGCCGATGATGGGCAAGACTGTGTTTCTGAGCAGGGTCATCTGCTGCAGAGGAGGAGGGTCTCGCTGCTTTCTCCTGGATCCCTTGGAGCTCTGCCCCGGAGTGCAGGCATGCAGCCCATTCCCCTCTACTCCCCTCCCCCCTCATCGGCCTTGATTTCTCTTCAGCATCCAACGGCATTTTGGCCACTTTGAAGCTGACGTAAATAATTTAATTTGTCACGTCAGTGAAATTCTTTGTGGTCTGCTCTTACCTTGTCCACCTGAAATGGTGGGAAAGTCTGATTTATTCTGTTCTATTTATAGTTGTAGTTACGGACATTAAATACCTGGCTGCATTTTCCATGCAAATTGCTTCGCAGAAGAGTGCAACATAAGCATCCTATTAAATGGAGCAGTGTCGGCTTTGAGGATGGCATAATTGTCTTTTGTCTCCCTACAACTTTCTGTTGCTGTAAGGAGGGGAGGGACATTGGCAAATGCGAGCGTTTATGGAAGGTGGGTACGACTGTAATTTCAAGAGACAGATTATTTTAGTTTAGTCGTGTAGGCTCAAAGGTAGTTAGGTAGTAATGATAATAATTAAGAATTATGGTATTTGTTAAGCGCTTACTATATGCCCAGTACTGTACTAAGAGCTGGGGTCGATACAAGCAAATCAGGTTGGACATAGTCCCTGTCCCACGTAGGGCTCACAGTCTCAATCCCCATTTTCCAGATGAGGTAACTGAGACCCAGAGAAGTGAAGCGACTTGCCCGAGGTCACACAGCAGACAAGTGGCGGAGCCAGGATTAGAAATTAAAATTTTGCTGAAGAGTTCTCCTACTTACTATGGCTCCAAGGGTCTGCATATACTGTGTGAAAAACTCTGTGGTCCATTTGTCCTTTTGAAATTAATCTCTCAAAATAACCATGGAGGACTGTGTTACTTCTCTTCCTTTATGCCACCCATCTCACACAACTGTCGAACAGTTGCCAGTTACCCAGGGTAGTGGTCTTTTTCATTCACTTGAGACATTTATATCCCACCCCTCTGATATATTAATGATAATAATAACTACCGTGGTATTTGTTAACGGCTTATTATGTGCCAAGCTCTTTACTAAGCACTAGGGGAGATACAAGATAATCAGGTCCCACATGGAGCTCACAGTCTAAGTAGGAAGGAGAACAGGTTTTTAATCTCCATTTTGTAGATAAGGGAACTTGCCCATGGTCACACAGCAGGATTAGAACCCAAGTCCTCTGACTCCCAGGCCCAGGTTCTTTCCAGTAGTTTACACTGGTACTCCTCACTGATTGACTTGAAATGAGCGTTTAGTTTTGTACGATGATCCGACTTTCTAGAATGATTTCATCGCATCCTGAACTATACCGCACCGTTCAGATATTTGCAGCCTGTCGTTGACCTGCAGACGATACTGCTGCAATTTCTGGAATTGTGTTTTGACAGAGGTTCAATACCGATCATTTAATATTTTTGTATTGAAGATTCATAATTGAGAATGATGGTTGCTTGTTACCGTGGACAACACCTGGAGTCCAAGGTCTCGCACCAAGCCGACAGAACATCCATTTCAATTTTCCAATAGTGGCGTCTTTGGCAATCCAGGAGTGCACGTTTACCTTTAGTTTGGGCATTTAATTTTTCCTAATTAGGATTTCGTCAGGTGCCTTCCCGACACAAATCCCTTGAAGGTTTAGTGCCAAGATATCGTTTCCCAAAGTGCTTTTTATGTCAGCAATCCCATTTTAACCTCCCAGCACCCCTGTGAAGGGGTGGTCTGGAGAGGAGCATTTATAGCAAACCCCTATTCTAGTAACATTCATTAGTCCTTTTCTGCCATTCTGAGTCAGAGGTTCTGTCTCCCTCGGCAGTGATGCTCTTAGCAGCGGCCACACGCTTTGTTGGGCTATCTTGGTTCACCACCCAAATGCCTCCCTGCACACACAGACACAGACAAACACACCCACACACACACACCTGCCAGGCTTTCCAGTGGAGCTAATTGCCCCTCCAATAGAGATGGATGGCACTCTGCACACCATGTCTCAGCAAGTCTCCCCAGTGCACCAGAGCTGCAGTCTGGCAGGGCTACCCAGCGGGGAGCATGGCCGTCCTGTGGCTCTTGGAGAAGAGAGGCCTTAGGAATGGAGCGGATGGGCACGAACCAGCAGCCACTGCAAGTTACGAGCACAGGAAGAGCAGAAGTCTGGCAGGCAAACGAGATGTGCTGAAGAGTCTGGACAAAAGTGAGAGATGCCTGGGGAGGGAAGGAGGGCTGGGAGGTAGCCATGTCAGTACCACTGTGTTCTGGTCGGGTTCAGCCATCCAACCCAGGGTCTAGTAGTGGGTTCCCACCTGTCTGTTATGGGGACTTGAGCACCTCACTCAACTTCTCTGTGCCTCAGCTAAATCCTCTGTACAGTGGACATAAAATGCCTGTCCTCCCTTTTAGAATGTCAGCCCCATGTGGGACAGGGTCTGTCTCATCGGATTATCCTCTATCTCTCCTATTGCTTAGCACAGTGCTTGGCACATAAAAAGTGCTTAAGAAACATCATCATCATTAACATCATCAAGCCAGCCAAGGCAAAATCATTTACGAAGGCAACAGGGAAGCAGACGTGGATCCTCAGCTATTTCTCCTGCCGATTTTCCACTTCAGAAATGCTTTAATTCCACCTGGAATTTTACTGGGTTCCCTTTGCTTCCATGTCATGGTGGTCAACCGAGATTAGTTTTGTGGTAACGGTGGGACTGACAGAGTTCGGGCGAGGCGAGGGTTGGAATAGACGACGGTCCAGCCGCAAGCGGAGTAGCTGCGAGGGTCAAGATCGGCAGGGTGTTTGGGCGTTATTCATCTTCTTCATCACCAGCGTCGTCTCCTTATCACCACCATCCTCACCGTGGTCACTGTGTGGTCTGTGAATCTACCGGCTTCAGAGCCCTGTTCTAGGTGCTTGGGAAGCATCCGGAAGTGGTGAAAGACGCCAAATGGTCTTTGAAGAGTTCGCATTTCGAAGGGGAGTCGAAAGACCTGCGCTGAGGAATGGACAATAGGCAAGAATGAGGAAGCAGCTGTCAACGACAAACACCGCTGCCCTTATTCTGAGATTTTTGGAGTGACACTGGATGAGAGGAGCCCAGGCCTCGGTCTATAGCTCCACAGCCCTACGGGTCTCTCTGAGTGTTGAAAAAACTCCTAGTTCTTCCTCTTTAAAAGTCTGAGTTTGGGAAAAAATTAGGAGCCTGTGTCCAGTAGCCAGAAGAAGCTGATGATGTTGTGAAGCAAGCAGAAAGCATCCCCTCCCTCGGTGGCTCC
Source organism: Ornithorhynchus anatinus (assembly GCF_004115215.2). Lineage (NCBI taxonomy): Eukaryota > Metazoa > Chordata > Mammalia > Monotremata > Ornithorhynchidae > Ornithorhynchus > Ornithorhynchus anatinus. The sequence goes on along the minus strand of NC_041750.1, from coordinate 29,369,134 downwards.
TATTCCAAGGATGGGAAGATGTTCCCACAGGGCTTTTGCATCTTTAGCTTGGCCCATTCTGTTTTCCTATAGGCCTATAGGCCTGCAAGGAGTAAAATTAGAGGAGTCCCAAGCCAGATGGAGAGCCCAGATTCCATGCACTGTGCATTCTACAACAATAGAAGGTATCTTTCATTGTGAATAATTCAAAGTGCAGGCCCCTCCTCCCCAACCCCTCTCCCTGAGATAAGTTTAGTTGAGCCTTTTCAACTGGATTGATTGGAAAATAACACTCTGGCTGACGTATTCCTTCAAGAGAAAAAGACCACTGTGATTCCTCGTCAAACCACCCTTATTTTCCACATTCGGAAGGAGGCCCTCGTCGGGGCTCTCGACACGAGCAGAGACGCTCGTCCTCCTAAGACCCGCAAACTGGGACCGCTGGCTAAGGAAATGATGATTTGCAGAATAATTCATTTTAGCACCATTGTTTCACTAGACCTCGGAATGTCCCATGCTAAAACCGCACAAAGTGATTTTCTAGAATGAGAATTAAGGCTATCACCTGGGTTTCATTTTCATGGAGAGTGTGTTTCAAACATTTTTCCTTTCATCTGTTCCTTTTGAGGAATCAAAACCAGCACGTATCTCCCAGGAGGAAACAACTATCAAGGACCAAACTGGCACCGATATTTCAGGGCAAAGCAGGCGACTTGCCGGAAATCAACTTAGTGGAACTCAAGCTAGGGTTGGGAGCAAGGGGCCGCGGTCACCCCCATCATTGGGATGGGCTGTCTTAGGGTTCATTCATTCAATCGTATGTTGTCTTGTACTCTCCTAAGCGCTTAGTATAGTGCTGCACACAGTAAGCGCTTAAAAAATGCGATTGAATGGCTGAAGAATGAATATGGTTCTGTGGGATGAATGGGCACCTTTTACAGTCCGTTAGATTGTGATCTCCTGGTCACCGGGGATCATCTATCTTGCTTCTGTTGCCTCTTCTAAGCACTCAGTACAGTGCTCTCCACTCAGTAGGCTTTCAATAAATATCTTTGATCAAGTGATTAAATCTGAAGGGGTGGTTGATGACGTCAGGCTGCAGAAATAGTTGTTAGTTTTTGCAAGAATAATTCTGTTACTCATACTGGGGACACTGGTAGTCAGAGCTAAAGTGGTTCCCAGGCCCCAAACCTTCTAGTGCAGCATCCCACTGTGCCCGGAGAGATTTGTTACCCTCCATGAGTAAGGAAAACTCCGTTCTCTGTTTCCTTTTAAAGGGTTTCTTATTCCCCCTTCCCAGTAGCCATGGAGGTAGGGGTGACTGCACTGTGCCTCACTACCTCCTTGTGTGCCTTTAGAGAAGAATTCCTTTCCCCCTCGCCTCTGGACTAGGCTTTCTTGGCCTCCTCCTCCTTCCCCTCCTCCTTCTGGGCCTCGTCTAAGACAACTTTGTCTTCTTGCCCAGAGTCTGTTGCTTCTGCTTTGGACTGGGCAGTTGTTTCCATTGATGCCTCTTGGTATCACTGTGCTGTCCGTGCCTTGAGAGTTTCATTCACTTGTTTTTATTCTCTCTCTTTACTTTTCTCTTTTGGTTTCAGGACTTCTGCCGAAGAGGTCACCCCTTTCCTGGATCTCTCTGAGTAATCACCCTTGGTGTGTCTCCTTTCAAAATGCACCAGCCCCCTGAGCCCAGGCTTCTGTATAGGCTTCCGACTCCCAGGCCCATGCTCTTTTCACTAGGCCATGCTGCTGCTTCTGCCATCAGGGAGACCTGCACGAAAAAAACCCAAAACCCTTCTCAGGCATTTCACAGCATGCTGCCTCTCCCCAGATTCCCCACCTGTCTGCTCCCTCATTCCGGGCCCCAGCAAGGACACGATGGGCCCAATCAAGAGAGTGTGAGTGGTGCTGTGCAAACCACTAATGCTCCATCAGTTCCACTGCACAGATTCTTGGTTCTCCAGTCCTGGGACCGAGATTCATCCATCATTCTTGACAGGAGACTTCATCACGATCATCACTATCATCGTCCCCATTACCATCATAATTATCAACGATGCACTTATCTGTTTTTTGGATATTGACTTAATTGGCTAATTGGATATTAATTTACTTTCGTGCCTGCTGTCCCACTCCTTAAACTATTGTTCATTTCTGCCCATTGCCTGTCTGATAACGCTGTCAGCCTTTTAGCTCTTATGAGAGCAAGGGTTGTGCTTTCACTGTTTCATTCGATCGTATTGATTGAGCGCTTACTGTGTGCAGAGCACTATACTAAGCGCTTGGAAAGTACAATTCAGCAATAGAGAGAATCCCTGCAGTCTAGAATGGAGGGGCCAGGCATCAAAATTAATAAATAGAATTTTAGATATGTACATATCAAAACAAGTAAGCAAGCATTGATATAATAAATAGAATTATAGATATGTACATATATACCCGAGTGCTGTGGGGTGGGAAGGAGGGTAGGCCAAAGGGAGCGAGTCGGATCGTCATGGAGGGGAGGGGGTCAGAGGAAAAGGGGGGGCTTAGTCTGGGAAGTCCTCTTGGAGGAGGTGAGCCTCCAGTAGGCTTTGAAGGGAGCAAGTAGGATTGGTGGATTTGAGGAGGGAGGGCGTTCCAGGCCGGAGAAAGGACATGGATCAGGGGTCAGCGGCGGGATAAGTGAGAACGAGGCACAGTGAGAAAGTTAGCACCAGAGGAGCAGAGTGTGCAGGCTGGAATGTAGAAGGAGAGAAGGGAGGGGAGGTAAGAGGGGGCAAGGGGATGGAGAGCTTTGAAGCCAATAGTGAGGAGTTTTTGCTTGATGCGGTGATTGATAGGCAACCCCTGGAGATTTTTGAGGAAGGGGGCGACATGCCCAGAATGTTTCTGTAGAAAGATAATCCGGGCAGCAGAGTGAAGTATGAACTGAAGTGGGGAGAGACAGCAGGTTGGTAGGTCGGAAAAGAGGCTGATGCAGCAATCCAACCGGGATAGGATGAGTGCTCGTACTAATCCGGTGGCAGTTTGGATGGAGGGGAAAGGGTGGATCTTGGTGATGTTGTGAAGGTGAGACTGGCGGGCTTTGGTGATGGATCGAATATATGGGGTGAATGAGAGAGTGGAGTCAAGCTTCCTCTCGGTTCATTGCCCAAAAGCTTGTTTCAGGACTCTGCCCGTAGTAGGTGCCCAGTACAGTGCTCTGCATATGGCGGGCCCTTAATCACTAGCCTGTATGTGACAGGTGCTCAGGGCAGCGCTCAGCACACTTTGGGCACTCGGTGCAGTGCTTCGTACACAGCGAGCGCTCAGCAAACTCTTCTTCTCAAAAAGAAAAGCTCAGATTCTTTTGTAAATAGTTACCGTCTAGCTGTGGGTTGACGCTTTCTTTGGAGACATGAAGTTTCCATTCAACTAGTGATGCCGAGAAGCCCGTCAGAGCAGAGGGATTAGCCGTCCCCTTCCACCAGACTGTGGAAACTCCTCCTTTAGAGCCCCGTCGCCGAGAATCAAATCTGTTTCAGGCTGAAGCTGGCAGCCACCCACACGGGCTGTGGCTCTGGCCACTAGTAACCCGGGGACCTGTTTCCTCTGGCCTTGAGGAGCCGGGCTGTCTGTTGCCGTTGTACGGCGAAGTTGAACACTCCGGAGCACCTGATCCATCAGCTGTCTAATTGGTAGATGGTATCGGAATTCACGTTATAGATTGTGCACTGTTTTTCTGGGAAAAAAGTATTACAGATAAGCATCACAGATGACAGTTGCCCTTTCGGCAGTTTAGGATTCTGATTCTTGCTGTCCATCTTCCAGGGACACAGATTAAGCTGGGACACCTGTCTCCAGCCCAGCCATTTCTGTGCCTTTCTGGCAACCTCCTGAAGCCAACCTCCTGTGGGCCCGGTGTCTTGCCGATGCTATGGGAGGGTCCCATTGGTCCCCTGAGTTTTCCCTGCACTGAGGGAGGCCACAGGACCAGGCCTTTTTGTCACCTGGAAACTGCAGCGTCACATTCTCTTGTGGGTTTGTGGGACGGGAGGGGTGGTTGCGTTTTCTGGGGGTGGCAGATTTACTGCCCCAACTGCGATTTCTTTGCCCAGTAAAGGGCAGACCCAAAGGGCAGGTGGGGAAGTATTTTTCCTCAGGTGGCTTCATTATGAACAGTTTCAGTTCGAGCACCGTGTTCTTGCATTCCCTGGGGCTGCTGTCAATACAGCAAAGAGCAAGAGAAAGATTTTCTAAAGATTTTCAAAATCTTCATTTTGTAAACAAATGCTTTTAAATAATCATAAATGCAGTTAAATCCAGCCATGAATTTTTACCGTTTGGGGTTATCAAATGACAACATTTCTGTCCTGGAATTTAATTGAGAATGTTGCTTATCAATCATGATTATCTTCTTGGGTTTGCATTTTTTAAGGTGCGCAGAGAGCTTCAAGCATGTACCGCTATGAAACCATCCAGGTATTAGCCAGTGGAAAAAGGGGTTAGATGATGGTTTTAATCAATCAATCGATCAATCATATTTATCGAGTGCTTACTGTTTGCAGAACACTGTCCTAAGTGCTTGGGAGAGTACAATATAACGATATAACAGGCATATTCCTGGCCCACGATATGCTTAGAGCCTAGAAGGGAAGACAGGCATTAATATAAATAAATAAATTTTGGATATGGACATAAGTGCTGTGTGGCTGGGAGCAGGGATAAGAAGACTCCTGGCTACCTACTTGTTCTTCTGGAGAGAGCTACAAATCAGAATGTGAACCACTGTGGGGATTGAACAGTGCTTCTTGATTCTGCCGGGGAGGCGCTGGTGCTTTAAAGAAAAAAAGAAAGCAAAACTAACTAAAAAAATGCATTCCTTATCGTAGTGAACTGCTGGGCTTCCAATATAGCAGTGCGGATGACCACCCAGAGAGCTTCTCCTCCATTTTATTCTATTTACACCCGCTGAACGGCCTGTGGTCTATCGGTCCAGCGTTTAAAAAAGAGCTTGGGACATAGTAAGCCCTTAACAGATTCCATGATTGTTAATCAATCGATTATATTTATTGAACACTTACAGTGTGCACAGCACTGTACTAAACACTTTGGGTGTACAACGTAACAGAGCTGGTGAGGGCATGTTTCTTGGCCACGAGGAGTTTACGGTCTCATTGCTACCAACAATTCAAACAATTGGATTTCCAGTTTATCAGCACCTCACATAGGCTAAGCCACTGCAGGGCCTGGGCTGAGGGAGTGAAGGAAACTGGCCAGAGCAGAGCGGCCCCTTCCCCCCGGCCTGGGGAGGAACGGATCCCTTCCCACTTTCTGAAATGGGGCAGAGTCTCAGTCCCCACGAAGGGATCGTCAGGATGAGCTGTTGACCTAGGTGTGACGTGCCATCCTTTTCAGCCAAATCAGAAATCAGAATACGGAGCCCTCAGGACATTCCTGCCTTCCCACTGAAGTCACGATTAATAGATTAGAAGCACTCTTAGCAGTCCATATTTTTCTAATTTTGGCAGGCACATTTCACCGTAGGGTACTAATGTATGTTCAAGACTGCTCCGCTGAACAATCTGAGTCTGTTTTGGGCCCCACAGGATCGAAATGGGTCACATCGCCCGTGTGCAGAGCCCAGAGCCTGTCAGCCTGACTTGGGGAAAGGTGGCCCGGCTGGCTGTGTGTGCTCTGTCTTGTCCGAGCCGGGCCCCAGCGTGGGCCAAGACGGACACTGGCCAGTCGCCTCCCCGAGAGCCGGTCTGTGGGGAACAGTCCCACGTCTTTTCTGGCAGACGGCCCCGAGAGCTATCCTGTCGGAAGAGGATGCCGCCCACGGTGAGACTGCATCTAAGCGGATGAGTGTCTTTGAGAGCCTCCCTTGCTCACGTCGCCCAAGGAAATACAGTCAGGCACCCCTTCTGGGTGTACCAAGAGCTGGGGAAGACACAAGCTAATCAGGTTGAACACAGTCCCTGTCCCACATGGGGCTCACGGTCTTAATTCCCATTTTACAGATGAGGGAACTGAGGCACAGAGAAGTGAAGCGATTTGCCCATGGTCACACAGCCGACAAGTGGCAGAGTGGGGATAAGAACACAGGTCCTTCTGACCTCTAGGCCCGGGCTGTATCCATTAGGTCATGCTGCTTCAAACTTCCCACTTTTGTGCGGCGGGCGCTGTTCCCGCCAGAGAAGCAGTGTGGCTCAGTGAAAAGAGCCCAGGCTTGGGAGTCAGAGGTCATGGGTTCGAATCCCGGCTCTGCCACTTGTCAGCTGTGTGACTGTGGGCAAGTCACTTAAGTTCTCTGTGCCTCAGTGACCTCATCTGTAAAATGGGGATTAACTGTGAGCCTCACGTGGGACAACCTCATTGCCCTGTATCTACCCCAGCGCTTAGAACAGTGCTCGGCACATAGTAAGCGCTTAACAAATACCAACGTTATTATTCCGCCCACCTTCTGTGTCCAGAGTGCCGTCCGGGACACTTGCCGTGTGCAGTGCAGTGCGGCACACCGTACTGGGTGGGAGTCAGCCGCGTGCAGAACCCTGTACTGCGGACATGGGGAATCTACAGAACAGTGAAAGACACAATCCCTGTCTTTGAGAGGTTTATGCTCTGATGGGAAGTTGGCGTCATTTTTCCCTTGACGTGAATTTTAGACAGGTGCCGGCCATTTTCCGAAGTGTCCATTTTATTGGTAACCCTCTCCAGGAGAAGCTTAAAGGCTGCGTGTCTTTTAGCCCAGACCGGTCTCACTGCTAGAGTAATATATGCAGTGTTTATTGGCTATTGCTGCGACTGTGGCATGTGAGAGTGATGGGGCTGGTTATTATCTAGCATTGACGTTGGCCAAAGTGCTTTATAAGTCAAAACAAAGGTGAACCATCAATTATGCTTCTTAAAATCAATCTTTTAGCAGTCGGACTACGTGGGGATATGCCGTCGTGTGGACCGCGTGCTGTTCCGGAATCATTTACATTAACGCTTCCAGCTGATAGCGTTCATTTCCAAGTAGGATGTGAAGGAGTCTCACAGAGCCTGGGTCAGGATTTTCGTGCACCTCCTATGTTGAAGGGCACTGTACCGGGCGCTGACTGAGTGCAGAACAGAGTGTTGAGCACCTGGCCTGGGCAGACCATTGTCTTGGGTACCTGGAGCTTGCAGAGTACTGTATCAGGTGCTTAGGACCTGCAACTAAAATGACGGCCCTAGTTCCTGCCCACGAGGAGCTTACAATCTAACGTTTAGTCCCCCGACCAAACTCCAAGACTGCTCGATGACCTTCATGGGAGATTTGAGGGAGAAAATGGTGAACGCCCTCAAGCACCTAGGACAGTGCTCTGCTCACGGTAAACGCTCCAGAAACACCACCGGTTGAATGTTCTAATGGTGGCACCATTTCTTCTGCTTCCCACGTGTCCGTCATGTGGTTGTGTCACTCGGAGAAGGTTAGGAGAAGCCCGAGCGGCTTGTTCAGGCAGTCCATCTCAGGGTCTTTGCCAGGAGGAGTGCAGAGCAGCTCTTGGGGCCCGGAAGTGAACAGAGGCACGCCGGTCAGCGGGGAGCCGACATTTAAAATGGCAGGTTAAATGCTTCGGCAGCTCTTTTGAGATGGAATTCTTCTCTTTGACCTCCTCCACCGACATCACCCCAGTTCATTCACTGCAAGGATGTTCCTGCTCCTGTTAGAATTTGCGTGATCTATGAAGAGGTTGTATGTTCACTTTTAGAATATCGTAATTTCAGTAACTATTATAATAACCTGAAGGCAGCAGTAAGCCCGATCAAAAATAATCAGCCCACCAGAGCCAGGCCCCTTGCATTCCCTGGGCTGCCCTCACTGTGGCTGGCACCAGTCCTCCCTGTGCCACCCCCAAAGTGGCTGGCACTAGCGAGGAATCTGGGTAGCAACGGTTAACTCCATGACTGGAGATGACAGGCTCTCAGACCATGGCAAGAAGCCTTGGCTTCACCTCCTTTGAACCTCCGGAACCTGTGGCCTAGGCTCTGACTGCCGTCTGGTCCTAAAATATCCCCAATGCCGGCGACTCGCCCGGGGGCATCCGAGCTGGCCAGACTGGGCTCCAGGTGAAGGGGGCAGCCTGCAGGGAATGCCGGGACCACATCGAACATTCCTCCCCGGGATGAAACTTGGACCGTGTCTCCAGGCCATCGTTGGCAGGGCGGTCCTGGGGCTGAAGAACAGTAGAACAGTGGGAGTTAAAGGCAGGTAGGAAAGCGGATTGCCAGGAAGCTCACGAGAGGACAAGACATTGACTGTTGAGTGGATGAGGTGTCTGCCGCCGCCAGTAGGAGCTCCAGATCTGCCAAGGGATCCTTCCCGAGGACAAATGTAAGTGCTCGCCCCCGTGGCCGCTGTCACTTGGTCTCGGCCTTTGCTTGCCTCTGCTGCCTCGGCCACCTGCGAGACCTCCCCGGCCTCCACTGCGAGGGCTTTTTTCTAAATCGTGTTCTTTCCTTCGCAGCTGTTTCCTCCGTGCTCTGTTTTATGTGGAGGCTTGATTTTCATATTTTTGATTTCCTAAACTAGATCGTCCTAAATTGTTCCCTCCGAGTAATAGAGATGGATGAGTTGGAGGAAGGATAGGGAAAAAAATCTTCTGTAAAGCGGAGTAGACCCGTCCGCTCCCCACTTCCAAACAACATTTCCTTCCACCCTGGTGGAAATAGGCAGGTTATCGGGGATGGGCCGGCCGCCCAGCGCTGTGCATTTTTGAAGCGCGGGTGGGAGCGGGTGAGTGCGGTCAGGTGGAGGACAGGGTCACGGCTGCCTTGAGTTTTATTATCCCACATTAGCTTCGCCTTCTAAAACATATCTGTTGTCAGTGTCCAACCCCGAGTAGGCTCCCAGTGCGTGTATTTTTGAAATAAATAATTAACCAGCCGTTTCTTCCTCTTCAGGATTGTATATTATCCGGACTCTAGGCAGAAACAGTAATTTGCCGGTTCCAGACTGCCCTCTGTTTAGTGCCACTACTCCACGTGTTTTTCCTCGTAACATTGCATCAGTAGCCGGAATCTTGCAACGTTGCGTGGGCTGCTCCAGGGGGATCTCTCTTTCTTCAAAGTCTGCCCCAATCTCTTGCCTTGGTTTCTGCTTCGGCATCTGTCCTCCAGTGTGATGAGGAATTTCATCTCATCATTTTTCATGGTGCTGTGGGTTTTTTTCCTTGGCACATAGTGTTCAGTCAAATTAAGTTCATTTAGATTTACACCCAGTTTGGGTCAGGGACAGGATGTATGTGCCTCGATATTTTGGAAGTTCACAAGCCACCTAGGGAAGAGCGAACCTCCTGGCCGATGGATGGATGGATGAATGGATCGATTGGTATGTGGAGATCAGTGTTTCTCGCAGGGGAGGGTAGCAGGCCCTCACCTTTGCAGAGATTTCCTTGGCTCCACAGTTCCCAGAATTCTCAGCAAGGAGCTCTTTGGCCATTGAAAGCATTCTTTGGGGTTTATGGTTTATCGTGTTCTCGTCCCAGTGCTGAATACAGTCCCTGGCACATAGTAAGCAGAGGCACACTCTGGGACTAACTGTAGGGTTCTCTGCAGTTTCTACATCTTTTCCTGCTCATTCCCATGATGTAGAGTTGTTTTCCTTCATACCACTACCCTCGTGCCCTGCCTCCCTCTCCTCCCACTCGCTTGGTCAGGGTAGCGTCTGCTCTCTCCATCCAGGTTTCTCATCCCTCTGTCCCAGAGCATTTCAATCCAGAAGATCGACCCCGTGACCCCACTGGACTCCGTGCTGGGGAAGTACCATTGTACAGACAGAACGGTCAGTTCTGCTTGTTTGCTTTCTGCTCGAAGGCCGCATGTGCGCACAGACTGCCTACCCCGTGTCAGACTAGCGTGATGGATATCGGTCAAGCAGTCGGTGGTATTTATTGTAAGAAGCAGCGTGGCCTAGTGGAAAGAGCACAGGCCTGGGAGTCGGCGGGACTGGGTTCTAATTCCTGGCTTGTCTGCTGTTGACCTTGAGTATGTCCTTTCACTTATCTGGACCTGTTCCCTCCTCTGTAAAATGAGGATTCAATACCTGTTTTCCCTCCTACAGAGGCTGTGAGCCCCATGTGGGACCTGATTATCTTGTACCCATCTTAGTACTTAGTACAGTCCTTAACACATAGTCACGCTGAGAAGCAGCGTGGCCTAGCGGATAGAGCAAGGGCCTCAAAGTCAGACGGTCATGGGTTCTAATCCCAGCTCCATCATTTGTCTTCCGTGTGACCTTGGGCAAGTCCCTTCACTTCTATGGGCCTCAGTTCACTCATCAGTAAAATGGGGATTGAGACAGTGAGCCCCATGTGGGACAGGGACCATGTCCAACCCAATATGCTTCTAGCCGTCCCAGCACTTAGTACAGTGCCTGGCACATAGTAAATGCTCAACAAATACCATAATTATGATGATTATAATTATCATCACATAGTAAGTGCTTAATAAATATCACAATCCTTATTATTATCATTAGTATTATTATCATTATTGAGAGCTTATTCTTAGCAGAGCAGTGTAGTAGCAATAGTATTTATTAAGCAATTATTGTACAGAGAGTGCCGAATTAAGTGTTAGAAAAGAATACACAGTTGGGAATTAGACGCAATCCCCATCCCTCAAGAAGACTCATGCTTGGGAGAGTCCACTGCAGTAGAGTTGGTATCGTCTGGTTTTGACTGTCACCTCTCCCCCCCCCCGGGGTGATCTTGTCCCCTGCAGGCCTCAGAATTATTTCCTGACCCATGCCCATCTCCATGGTCAAACCAGGTGCGACCCCCGGTCGTGCTCACCCTCTGCTGTGGAGGAGGGAGGTACCAAACCGGCAGGCTGACTGAACTTTCCCTGGCTTCAGTCGAATCGTTTCCTGGGTGATTTTTCATTTGCACCGTAATTTTTTGAGTTTGCGTTACAGGTGTGGTTTACACCTAAACCTCTGTCGCAGTCACGTAGTCTTTCTCCCTCCTCGCCTCCTTCTCTTCATTAAGATGCCAATGTGTTCCGTGGAATTTTTTAGCGATTTATATCCATTGTTTAGGCTTTGCCTTTGTTTTTTTAGCAACCAGCTGTTTCTGTGAATTCTTCGGCCATTCTTCTAATTATGTTTAAATCTTCTCGGAGATGATCTATGTCACTTAGCGCATTAACAGTTTTTCCCATTTTGATGTGATCAGCAAATTTTGCCACTTTACTTGTTCAGCCCTTCTTTATGCCATTAGCGAACTAGGCAGCAGCCTTGCCCTGGCCCTGACTCCCAGAGTTTTCCACCAGGGACTTCTCTTCCTCGCCACCTATCTCCATTCTCACTGACCCCTGGTGGTCCGTTGAACTGCTCTTGCGTACCAGGTTATGTGAGGTTCCTGGGGGCGTCTCCCACCTGCCCCATCGATGGGCGCCCCATACCTGGGCACTGCCCCCCGCCCTCCCCGCTCGTTCAATTTTTGATGGGTTTCAGCTACTGAGCAGGGCACTGCCTCAAAGCAAATGGAGGGCTCCTCCATTCATCTCTCGGTGTTTGCCCCACAGTAGGGTGATTGGATTCAGCCCCGCTAATACTTGTAGCTCCCCTCTCATCGAGATGACACTCTGATTTTGCAGCCTCTGATTTTACAGCTGACCTTGGCTCAAACACCTCCCTCGTCATCTCTTCCTCTCCCTCCCCTACTTTGAAGTTCCCTGACCGACTTGAAATGAGAGCATTAAGTGCCCATTTCAACAGCTATTTCTGTTCTGTCTGGCAGTAAATGATAACAGATCTCTAGCCGGTGAGCACAGAGTAGATACCTTTTAGCTGAATAGGAGTTGAAAGACCACATATTGTAAATTGAGCATTTACGTATGTACACATAACCGTACCTAATTCGTCATTTCATATTATGGGTGTATATTTTCACTTTTCTCCGATGAGGCAGCGTGTGGTTTTCTCTCCGGTTTTTAGCGCATCGATACTGTTTGGGTTCATTCTGGGGAGTCGGCCGACGTCCCTTGTCCTCTTGGAACAACCGTGGCCTCCTTCTTCCTGGCCGATCCTGGGGCAAGGCCATCGCTGTGGTGGTTAGGGTTCTTCAGAGACAAATGGCCCCAAACCTGGGCAAGTGGTCTTCAGCCCCAGCTGACAAGGCGGTGGCCAACCTGGCAGCGCCCCAGGTGATGAGGAGGTGAGATGGGGGCTCCACATGGCAAGTAGAAATCGATGCACACAGCTGCCCGCCAGAGTCGCTCCTTCCCCCACCCCGACTCCTCCCCGCACTGCCTTCCTCCTGGGCCTTTCAGTGATTCCCCCTCCCACTGCTAGCGATCTTCCCAGGTCTCAAGGGCACCCATGGCCAAGGGCGATTCATTAGGCTGCTTGCAGCACATGCCCCAGCCCGTTTCCACTGCACCCCCGAGAACAGGCCTGGATACCCACCCCAGCCCCCGTGGCTGAGGTGGAGGCTGGCATGAGACTACTTGGTGACTCCCTCTCTCCAGGGTTCAAAGGTCAAACTTTAAGAATCAAATCTAGCCTCCCTGCAGAGAATGAAGACAGCAACCACTCATGCCCACATCCCTCAGCCGTTTCCACTTTTTTTCAACTCCGAGCCAGGCATGGTTTGAGCCCACGCTGACAGCTCATCGGCGGAAAGGCAAATGTCACGCAGGCAGAGTTCATTAAAACGGTCCAAGTCGTAAACCTTCCAAGGGTCTTAATGAAAAAAATTGACAGTGTTTCTGACATTTTTCTATTAACACTTTTGGGGTTACCTTCTCTGAGGTGAACCTCAGGAGGATATTTCATTCTGAAATACGCTGCAAGAACCAAATTTCTGCCTTAGCAGGAGGATTAGGGTACCTAGGCCCCAGGAATCCACAGCACATGGACTGTTTTGTTGTTTTCGTGAAGGGGGTGGGGGTAATTGGAACTCCTCCTTCTCATCCTCTCGTCCTCCTCCTCCTCCTATTTTTTTCTCCTCCTCCCTCTCTTCCTCCTCCTCCTCATCCACCGGGTTTATTGAGCCCCTCATCGATCAATTGATGGTTTTTAGTGAATGCTTAATGTGTACAGAGGACTGTACTAAGGGTTTGGGGAGAGTACAATACAGCAGAGTTAGTAGACATGATCCCTGCCCACAAGGAATTAATGGCCTAGAGGGGGAGACAGACAATAGAAGAAGTAAAAGACACAGTTCCTGTGCTGGAAAAAATTTCCCATGTGATGAGTTATGCAAATTGGCAAATGCACAGTAAGTCAACGAACGAGAGCCCAGATCCAAAGGGCAAAAGCCAAGGGAGCCTCGAGCAGCCAGATCAAGGAGCATGGAACTGATGGAGACTTCGGAGGGGCGGTGGAAGCCAGAGGTGAGAAAGACCCTAAGTGGGAATAAGGATCGCCGGGAGACCGGAAGGCTGCCGCCCGCTCCCTGACCCACCGAGCCACAGGCGATCAACAGCACGAGCAGCAGCAGCAGCTCGGCCTTGATCGCGAGGCCCCGGCGGCCGGGTGAGCAGAAGGGAAGGAGTCTCCTGATGGATGACGGCTCGGTGCCGGCGCGTGGGGCTCGGGCCATCTGTGACCCACATTAAGGGACCGAGACGCTGGGCCGCCTCCGAGTGCCAGGCGGCGGGGCACGGCGCCAAGGGTAAAGTCGTCCTGCAGAACGTGGGGGACCTTGCCCAGGACTGACGGCCACCCGTGCACCGGAGCCGATGGCGAGGGGGCAGGAGAGCAGTCCCTTCTGGAGAGTCGTGGGCTGCGCACAGCAAGGCAGACTGAAAGACCTAGACCAGAACCACCTTTAAAGTACGGCTCATTGCAGAGGACTGGTGGACTCTGCAACCCTTAAAATGCCACTTTGAGGAGCAACCAGTTGGCCCAGGTTTTCCTGCGACTGACACGTGTATTGCACATGGGAGACCCTCCACCTGGGTAGGAGGGAGATTTGGGCAAAAATTTCTATCAGTCCCCCAAGGGGTATGAATGAGGACAGACCCGACCCCCGGTAGATACAAAGGGAAGGGGCTGAAAGTCGTCCGGTGTAAGTGATTGTGGGTTGACTTGTCACAGCGTTCCCTAGTCAATGGGAAGAACATTAGGCCATAGCCTATACCCTTCTCGGGTCAGGCCCACAGTCTCTCTGGCCTGGGCCTCGCTCTCTGACAGGGCACAGGTGGCTTGGAGGAGCTGTATGCCGGCTATCCTCTTGGAATTTAAGGATAAGGATGGACCGTCCTACAGCATTGACTCTTCCTCCAGTGACCCAGCATCGATCATCCAACACCCCTGACTCTACCCTCTCCACTCCTGACTCTCCGTCTACTGATGCCATATGAATTATCCAACACCACTAATTCTCTCTTCCAATGACCCACCAGAAATCCCTCATCCACAAATCTGTCCAGGAGACAGATCTGGGTGGCTCAGTGGACCGTAGAACATTTCGTTGGCAGGATTCTGAAGAGCAGTGAAATTCTTACTTAGTGTGAGACCCTCCTGGAGGGCGGAAAAAGCATGCGGGATTCTTGGAAATTCCAAATTTGGGGCCGAGGGACTGTAGTTGAATCCAGGCGGGGATGATTCCAGACAGAAACTAAAACAATGGCAATGGGCTTATCTGGGGAAAGAAAGGCCCAAAACTAAGAAATCCTGACCACAGTCAGTCTTGCTGGGAACGGGAAGGCCGGCAAATGCCGCACGAGGTAATTCTTGTGAACGTGGGGGGAAGGGGGAACAGATAAAGAGGCGTTTACAAGTGTAACGGGATAATAAGAAATACCAGAGAGCAAGTAAATCCATTAATAAATGAGGAGGGGGTGAAATTAATGAAATTAATTTTCGAGCGGCGGAGCTACTGAACTGATTTTTTTAATTGGCCTTTAATAAGAAAAAAAAATATGTAGAAGAGATCTCAGACAGGCGAAGATCCAGTAAATATAGCTTTTCAAAATGTAAGTAAAATAATTCTTGGAAAAATGGAACAAATACAAATCAAAAGGGCTGGCTGGTATGCGTCTCTGGGTGTTAAGGGAATTAGCTAATGAACTTCATGTATCACCAGCAATTATTTTTGAGATGTGCTGGTGGAGGACAAAAAAAGTGAACGCAGTACCAGTCTTCCAGGTCTCGAATTAAAACCTAATCCTGCCAATTACAACATTGGAAATGTTTTTGACTTGAAAGAGAAACAAAGTGCAGCAACCAAACCTGCTCTTTTCCAGACAGAATGCCGGCTGCGATTCTTCCCAGCTCACCCTGTGCTCTGCCCCAAAGTCTTCTGCCAACGGTGAGAGAGAGGCAGCGAGCTGGAGGAAGCCACGTTACCCAGCCTTTTGCTCAGAATGGAGATTCCTGTCCCATGATGACGATGATTATAATAGTTATTATTATACTTGTTAAGCGCTTACTATGTGCCAAGCACTGTTCTGAGCGCTGGGGTATATACAGATTAATCAGGTTGGACACAGTCCCTTTCCCACATGGGGCTCACACTCTTAATCAGACGGGGAAACTGAGGCCCAGAGAAGTTAAGTGATTTGCCCACGGTCACAACAGCAGACATGTGGCAGAGCCAGGATTAGAACCCAGGTCCATCTGATTCCCAAGCCCTTGCTCTCTCCACTAAGCCAAACTGCTTCTCGGTGTGAAATGTTTTTTTGGAAAATAAATTCTTCTTTAGGGTTTGCTCAAGAACCCCACCCTTGGAAGATTACGATGCCACGAGCCATCTGGGGCTGACCCCGGATAAGTCCTAACCAATTGCCATGGTGGCTGACCTGGAAGAGCCAGTTTTGCCAGGACATCCCGGTGGGGAATAGTTTTGAGGACCATGTCTTCCAGCTGTGTTGTAGTGTACTCTCCCAAGCCCACAGTACCGTGCTCTGCACACGGTAAGGGCTCAATAAATGATGATGAGGAGTCGGCCTGGGTGCAGCTGGGACTGGACCTGGTTCCAGCTAGGAGCTGATTGAGGTTGTGCTACCTGTGTCCACTAGCTTCCCTGCTTCCTCTCTGTTTCTCGGGTAAATGAGCACACACTCGTGCGCGTGTGTATGTGTTTGTGTTTCTGTGTGTGGGCATGCGAGAGTGTTTGCAAGTGTGTGGGTGTATCTGTGCAATTGGAAATAGTGGGTGTGGCAGAGGGAAAGCCACTGGCTACTGAACCCCATAGACCTGTCCTCGCTCTCTCCCTGGAGCTAGTGGAACGCTGGTGTGGAACGTGCAACAGGACCGATGTTTTTAGCCTGGGCCAACTCTCAGCCCGGAAACAAATCTGTCTCTCGGGATCAGGCAGTGCAGCAGCAAGGAGGAAAGCATTCTGCCCAGGGGACGCGGTGCGGAAGAGACAGAACGAGAAGGCACAGTGACCTCGTGGAGAGAGCATGGGCCTTGGAGTCAGAAGATCTGGGTTCTAATCCCGGATCTGCCAATTGCTTGCCGAGCGATCTTGGGCAGATCACTTGACTTCTCTGTGCCTCAGTTTCCTCAGTGGTAAAATGGGGATTCAGTACCTTGTTCTCCCTCCTAGTTAGACTGTGAGCCTCAGGCAGGGCATGGACTGTGTCTGATCTAATTGAGCTCAGTGCTTAGAAGAGTGTTTGGCACACAGTGCTTAACAAATACCAGAAGGAAAAAAAGGTGCCATCGCAAGATCCCTAGGGGGAAATTGCCACGTCGGAATCTTCCTCCCCAGACTCTGGCTGGAATGTGAAGCTGCATGTTTTCTTGGCTTGAACATAATTGGTTGCAAGATGGGCTCCATGGGGCAGCTAGGGAGCTTGGGAAAGACTGACCATTCCAGACCTAGCTCAGCCACTTCAGAGACCCAACTGCTCAGTCTATCTGTTTACTTAATCTGGATGGGTTTGTAGTTTTTTTAAAAAAGTATTCGCAAAGTGCTCACTTTTTGCATCAGGTACTGTTCTAAGTGCTGGGGATGATACAAGTTAATCAGGTCGGACACAGTCCCTGTTCCACGTGGAGCTCACAGTCTAAGTAGGATGGAAAAATCAATATTTAATCCCCGTTTTACAGTTAAGGAAACTGACCCACAGAGAAATTAAGTGACTTGCCCAAGGTATCACAGCAAGTAAGTGGCAGAGCTGGGATTAGAACCCAGGTCGTTTGATCCCAAGCCCGTGGTCTTTCCACTAGGCCGTGCTGCCTGTCGCTCCGTGAAGAGGCCTCATCAGAGTGCCAAAATAGCTCTCGCCCAAACCTCTCACTGTTGCTGTCCCCCTAAACTTCTCAGCTCCATTTACCTTAAACTCCTTAGCATCAGCCCCCCTTCCCCAGATCTCTCAGGGTTACTCTCCCCGAAACTTCTCCACTTCATTGTCCCCCAATCCTGAGTTCCCATTTGCTTCATAAGTCAAAAAGTCATTCTTTGGCAAGAGGAAGTGTGTACCTTACTCCCAAACTTTACCAAGGCATCCTGGCTTGTGTTTGAAGTCCAATTAATTATAAGCTGCAATTAGAAATCAGAATGAACTTCTGCAAAAAAGAAGAAAAAAGTCCTCCCAGCAAAAAACCCAACCTTCTACCTTACCCCAAAACCCAGCAATAACAAAAACTTTTCAAGTCCAGGGAGAAACAGATTCTACAAGGATTTTAGATCTCTAGCCACCAGAGTCTACTCCATCCCCCAAATTGCAAGAATATACCAGAATCCCCTGTACCTCCCATTTAGAAGAGGGATTTCCATTTAATAAATGTTTACAAGTATTTTCATAAACTCAGTTTATGACACTGTTTGCTACATGTGATCGAGCACCCAAATGTTGCCTTTCCTCAAGTATAGATCGCACAGTTGTCTCTCGGAGTTATTTATATTTCCTGGTATTTATGATCTGCAAGGCAGCTTAGTTATTAACATTAGTTATAGCTATTTCTGTAGATATTTATCTGAACCACAAGTTTTTG
The DNA here is from genome assembly GCF_004115215.2 of Ornithorhynchus anatinus. Classification (NCBI taxonomy): domain Eukaryota; kingdom Metazoa; phylum Chordata; class Mammalia; order Monotremata; family Ornithorhynchidae; genus Ornithorhynchus; species Ornithorhynchus anatinus. The sequence goes on along the minus strand of NC_041750.1, from coordinate 29,351,268 downwards.
ACACATTTCTTTTTCTTTAACAAGCAAAGCATATCTACCGCTATAAAATGTTGTCTGATAGAGAAAAATATATGGATGCTATAGCTATTACCTCAGAATTCTCTCCCAGAGATGCTGTCCAGATATCAGGGGAGGCTTGTTTAGACATGCAAATAAAATGCCCCTGAAAAGGTGTTTCAGTAAATGGCACCCTTGCGATTCTTTCAGAAACGTGGAGTGCATTGTGAGGAAGTAGCTTTTAAAGGAGTGGCCCCAACCCCGGCTCCTCCTTTCTCCCCCTTACTTCATCCACCCTCCCACCCTTCTCTCTCTCTCTCTCTCTCCCCCCCCACTCCTCAGAGAGGGACCAGACCCTCAGCTCCCAATGCTTCCTTCCCCTCCCGGCTCCTGCTCCCATGCTGTAGGCCCTGCCCGGCTCAGAGATACCGAGGTCTGGATGCCAGCCAGGAGCAGCAGGGGAAAATGGTGTGGGTTGCTCCCATCACCGTCACTGCCCATAGGGCCGGGAAAGTCTGCTCGGTGCAGCATCGTTCAGCACAGTAGCGAGGGCCACAACCTCTCTGGAAACGTTGGTTTCCCCTGGAAGAGAGCGTCCGGTGCTGTTGGCTCTCAGCCTTGTACCGGAGCACCGACTGCTTTCTATTCGTGCGGGGCGCTCCGGGTGCCGGCCCCAACGGCACATGCCGTTTCCCGTCATCACGGAACGCTGGAAAGGAGGGTCACCTGAGCCAGGCGGGAATGCTCTGAGCAAGGTGAGGGAACAACCGCAATTGGGCCCAGTGACCAAGATTAATGGATCTCAGATGGGTTTTAATTAGTGCAGCTGCAGTCATCAATTATCTACTGAGCACAAATATTGTTATATTTGGGAAATTCTTGATTTATTTTATTCCATTGGCCAGCAGATTTAGATGAATGAGTTCTCATCATAAACAGTCGGGGGAAATTCGCCCGAGGCTCCGGCTTCCCATTTAGGACACAGTCGGTGGGAGCGTGTGCCTGGAGCCCGGAACCCAGGCTGGGAACCTGGCCCGAGTCTCGGTTCGGGAGACCTGCGGAGTGGGTGATTCTGACTCGGAGGAAGCAGACCACGGGGGCCTTTTCAGAGCTGCCAGTGGTGATGATAATTGAGGTATTTTTTAAGCGCTTACTGTGTGATAGGCACTGTTCTAAGCTTCGGGGTGGCTACAAGCAAATCAGATGGGATGATTCGTGGCCCGCCTGAGGCGCATATTATTAATCCCATTTTCCAGATGAGGTAACTGAGGCAATGAAGTGACTTCCCGAGGTCACACAGCAGACCCATGGCGGAGCTGGAATGCGAACCCAGATTCTGCTGACTCCCAGGCCCGTGCTCTATCCCCTAGGCCACGGTGGCCCCAAAATACAGACTGCCGGTGTGGGGGCCATGTGCTTGCATCCCGAATTCACGCTGCTGAATGGAGCACGGAGCACGGCTGCTCGCTCCTGCACCCTCTCTAAGGTGTTGCGTGAAGTTCCCCGGGTATCTGTTGCCGAATTGTACGTTCCAATCGCTAGTACAGTGCTCTGCACATAGTAAGCGCTCAATAAATACGGTTGAATGAATGAATGAATAAATTAAGTGGGGTCCACCGGCAGGCAGGTGGTGAACTGCATCAGCCCCTCTGAACATAAACTGCCCACGAGCTGCATCTGGGGACGGGCCCTTCCTGAGCCATGAAGCTCTTCTTTAATTTTGGGCTGGGGAGAGCAGAGGGCAAGGAACAGGGAAAGCTGTTCCTCGGGGTAAATTTCGTTTAGAGATCTTCTGTCTCTGTTGTGACACGATTCCACCGTATCAGGCAAACGGAAATCCGATTAGTCAAACTGACTAGGGCAGTGTCAACATCTGTAATTTAAATTAAGTGCAAATGCTGCATTTGTAGAGACAAGACTGTAATTTCAAAGTAAGAGTGAATTTTGACAGATAAGGTCCCATAAAGCCCCGTAATTTTTAAGTAAATGTGTTCATGGCAATTTGCATTCCAACCTCCTAAACTCTGAAATCCTACTGAGCTCTCTGGGATATGGTTTCTTGAGCCCAGGGGCTTGGGGCTGATTGTGGGTCTGGGCTGGTTGTGGATCCATGAGTTCCCCTTTGGGCTGCCAAGCCTCCGTTCAGTTGGGTGGGCAAGAGCCGAGCCCAAGGTGCAAGCCCGGGTTTGTCCTCTCTTTTCAAATTCCAGGCGTCCCGCAGCAGCCAGCCAGACTACCTCGTGAAGCATCGGGGATTGCCGGGGGAGGTATCACCGAGGCCAGGATGACCTATAGCCAAATCTTAGCTGGTCTCTGACAGATCCCTTTTCCTGAAGCGTAAAGCCCGGGAGACTTTCTGCTTCCATTACTGCAGTCGTAGTGCACATCTGGTCCTTTAAAGAAGCACTCCGGATCTTCAGACGGGTTGGGGGAGGGCCGGGGGTCGGAGCGGGCAGGAGTACCAGGGAAGACCCACGTGGGCCGCCATGCAATCCAAACCGCTGTTCTTGAACTGTTTGTTGTCTCAATCATGCCAGAGGAGCCAGTTGTTGCTGTGGAAGACATAATCTGTCATCCCCAGCAAGGAATGATCTGGAGGGATGTCTTCCATGTAGCTCTGTCAGGCCAGAGCCACCTGGCTTTTTACCAGATTGGACAATTTCCTCCCCTATGCCGTGTCCACGGCTGCCCTCTGTAACTGCTGTCGGGGCCACCGTCGGAAGAGGTGGAGGTTTCCGGAGTCTTCATTCTAACTCCTCAGCTGTTTCTGAAGCCTTCTGCCTTAGACCTTTCTCTCCTCCAGTCAGCAAGCCCAAAAACTGTTATTCACTGGGGAAGACTCCTCCTCTCTGTGACCTTCCATGACCCCCTGACCGCCTGCAGCACAGAGAGAGGTCTCTGCCCAGGCCATTGGGGAGATGGTACACCGAGGTGACGGTTTGCGGAAACTGCCCCTGGCAGCAGTCTGTGGGGATGGTCCGTGGAAGCAATCTGCTGTCCGTGACTGTCGTCCTTGGCAGCACTCTGTGACTGTGGTCTGAGGCTAGAACTTTCCATTGTCCAGCTCCAGGAGCTGCGGGCCTCGTGGCTACAGTTTTCTAAAGAGTTACTGGTTCCACGAGGCAACCGGATTGGTCCTGGAACCAGTAGGAAAAGTTCTGGGAGGTCTGGAGAATGAGGCCTGCAGGCTATTGAAGGGCAGGGCAGGGCAGTGGTACTGGAGTCATCTGCTCACCTTGTGCTCGACCTTTGATGATGATGGTATTTGTTAAGTGCTTACTATGTGCAAAGCGCTGTTCTAAGCGCTGGGGGAATGCACGGTGATCAGGTTGTTCCACATGGGGCTCACGGTCTTAATCCCCATTTTACAGATGAGGTAACTGAGGCACAGAGAAGTGAAGTGATTTGCCCAAAGTCACCCAGCTGACAATCGGCGGAGCCGGGATTAGAACCCATGACCTCTGACTCCTAAGCCCGTGCTCTTTCCATTGAGCCACACTGCTTCTCTGTATGGAAGAGACCTTTCCATTCCTCCCTGGGGCCCCGGCAAAAGTTCAGAAAGGGGGCCTCCCTCTTTTAGAGCTGGAGAAAGAGAAAGGTGTCCAGGCACGCATGGCCACCTGGGGTTTGGTGAGGATAGAGAGGGTGACCCATTTAAATGAAGCCCAGACCAAACCAGCATGGTTTTCATTGAGGCCCTCTCTGTGTTACTTTTGTAAAAGATAGTGGTGCTTACGCAGTCTTACTCTCAGAGTCCACACAGGCCTTTTGGCATCTTACAGACTGAGTGCAAGATGATATTTTACTATTATTGCATGTTAACGGGCGAGGTAAGTAAGGCTATAAAATACAGAAATCCTGCTCAAGTCATCATCTCCTAAGTTTGTGGGCCTCGGAGTCAGAAGGTCATGGCTTCTAATCCTAGCTCCAAAGCGTTTAACGAATGTCGTTTAAAAAAGAAAAGTTGCCCCCTGCATCTCCAGTTCCAATGAATTCAGTTTCTTACTCAGGTGCCCCGGAAGGAAAGCACGAGAACTGACACATTATCGCTCCGTCAGAGGCGGGAACGAGCACCGCAGACAATGAGATTCTTTCCTTCCATTGGCAAACCTTAAATGTCCTGTCGATTCGAACTTTTTCCTTCCTACCCTGAAGAAAATGGTTTTGGTACTGACTCTCTTTATTCTCAGGAAGGGAAAGACAGAAAGGCAATCCTATTTCCTCATACAAATTATCATAAATATTGGAGATGCAGATTTTTCTTAGATCATTAGCATACCATGCTGCGACCACACCAGAGTGTACCATTAACAAAGCAGCCTTCATGTAATTAATGTAAATAATATGGAGCTGCAGCTTGAGGAGCCAGCCAGCCTTGGCAAAACGCATTTGTCATGACGCATCATCGAAGGAGCTCGGCCTCAATTCAAATTAAACTTCACGCGTTTGCCCCTTTATTTTTCCCTCTAAAGCTATAAATTTCTGGGAAACATTTACAGCCGTAAATTTCCTTGAAACACCTATATAGGAGGAGAAGGCAATCCAGAAAGCTGAAATTAAAATTTCATTATTTACTGTGCCGCCACTGCTGCTGCCGCGGCTGCTGCAGAGGACAATTAGTATCTTCATAAAGCTGGAAATGCAGATCTTGGAACTGCAGCTGAAGAATTTTCCTCCACCCCGGAACGTGTTTTCTGGCCTCCTCCTCCTTCTCCCTCTCACCCCTCTCCTCCTTTTCCTCCTTCTCCTCCTCCTCCTCCTCCTCCTCTTTTTCCTCCTCCTCTTCTTCCTCCTCCTATTCCTCCCCCTTCGCCTACACCCCCTCCCCTCTCCTCCTCCTCCTCCTTTCCCTCCTCCTCCTCCTCCTTTGCCACCGCCATGGCCGCTGCTGCTGGCAGCAAATCTAAAGTATGGTGTTATGTCTGCCATTTGCTGCTCTTGCCCTCTGACTCCCCAACACAGAGGGGCATTGTAAATTTTTCATGAAGAGGTTTCAGTCTGTATAGCAGCAAACAGGAATAATGTTTTAAATGCAATCATTGTCAAGCGTGAACAATGTAATTTATCAAGAGAGCAGTTTGTACTATATAATAAGTTTCATATATTAATACAATTTTTCATCTGATGTCAGGCCTCTGATTTATGAATAGCCCATGATCTAAGGTGATCATCGAATTATAATTCAAGTAATAAGAAGCCAGGAACAAGACACTGCAACTGCTACCCCACATTAGCTTACATGCCACCAAGCCAATTTACTAAACAACCGTGGGCTAAATGATACAGTTTTTCTAATTCAAAGAAGGCACTCGTTAATTAGATAAAGGCTAAGGCTCTCATTATTTTTAAATGATTTAAGAACGGGTAAAGATCTTACAGCTTATACTGCAGCTCTAATAGTTCTCTGCTTACTGCCTTGTAATAAGAGTATTAAAGACAGATGGTCCGTCCCGATTTAAACCAATTACAACATTTAATGTATACTGGTAGGAATGACTATTCATGGGCATATCAGATGTTAATATTCTGCATGTTACAGATAGTTAAAACCCCACTTATTAATATGATTTATGAGTAATTTCTTTGCCGGTGCCGATTTGGGTAGGCAATCTTATGTGTCCTGCAGGTCTGTACCCACACATGGATAGCTAGACCCGGATTCCATTTTAACAGTTGCCAGAACCCATTTCCCGGATCGCCTTTTGTGTTTACCACCCGGTAGTTATTCAGTCCTGCCGGTTTCTGCTGGATCGTGGGAGAGGGCCGGTCTTGTGTCCAGGTGCGTAACTCCCGGTGCAGTGGGGACATTGCAGTGAGTAGCAGTTCAGAGGAAGGTGAGTTGAGAGAAGGGTTTCAGAGAGGGGGAATTAGCAGAGTTTGTTTGTTAAGAACCGGGGAGGGGGAAGGGGGAGGCTAGCGATTGACTGGGGGGCACCCTCAGGGCCCAAGGGCAAACGAAGGCCCCTCCCCTCTCAGCCCGGGATGGCAGGATTGTTGAGGCCGAGCTGCCTGTGGGCACGAGGGTCTCGAAGGTGACACCTGGTTTGTTCCTGACTTGAACTCTCCCACCGCAGCAGGTAGGGCAGGCACGTGGCCACGGGATGATGGGAACCAGTCTAGGGGAGACGCGAACCCCAGGTGGCCGTGACGCTGTTGAGTCGCCTCTCCTATCCTAGGGAGGCTGTGTTCCTCAAGTCTGAGCACTTCTCTTGCGTTGCCTGCATTTGTGAGTGTTCGATCCCTCCCACCACAGCTGTGCTGGATCAGGGCCCTGTTTGATTCTGACTCTGCAGAGGTTGGAATTCTCTGTCCCCTCCCACCCGCCCCCCTCAACTCCCTACCTCTCTCCCGGATCCCAGTTCCTCAGTCCCGGCCACCCGGAGGGCTCCCAGCAGTGTGCCCCTGGCCTCACTCAGTGCCGTAGACTTTCAGCGTGAAGGCTCTACTGGGTATTGTCAAGCCTGCCCCTGGGCCCTGGCTTGAAAGAATATAAGATCCCTCGTCACTGTCGCCTCTCCTTCTGCCCTGGTTTTTTCGATCTCCGTCCCTTGCCAGGAGATCTCCTCTGAAGGTCCTTGCCTCGAGAGGCCCTCCACGTCTCTCCGGCCTATCGACTGCTTTTCGTAGAATCTCATTTACAACCCTACCTTACCCCTCATTTCCGCAACTCTTAATTACTTATTTAACATTATAACTTAATCGTTTCGGTTTGCAATGCTTTGAGACATGCGTGTGCTATCGAAGATGCTAAACACAATCAAGGTGTGTTGCTGAAATGAATTCTGGACAGCAAAAGATCTTAACTCTAGCAGGGTTTAACATCCTGGCTCCCTCCTCTCCTCCCCCACCCACCTCCTTTGCCGCTTCTATTTCTCCTTCTCTCCCTTCCTCCTTCCTCCCCTCCTCCCTCCATCTCTCATTCTTTCCCTCCCTCCTCTCTCTCTCTTACCCTGCCTTCCTCTGTCCCATGTTTTTTGTTTTCATTTCCATAGCTGAGCCCAACAAGATGGGTTATTAATGGACTCGGAGCAGAGCAAGTTATTTGTTATAGGAACTTTTTGACCTATTTAATAAGTACTCAAAGAAGTGTGGTACAGTTTTTATTGTAGTCTGCAGTGTACCGTTATGAAGTGTGGTACGTAATAAAATAAAAGCAATAATGTGGATATTTCAAAGGGATCCATCAGAGCCAACCTGAAGCAACATATTTCATCTGGTTTGTCTGGGTGTGAAGGTTTGAAAGTTATAGCTGAAATAACTAGGAACAATATTGTGGTTATGACTTCTGACTGTTTGCCTTGGGAAGCAAAAGACCGATTCTGTTCTCTCCCGTCTCGGGGCCCAGACATTCCTGAGATCGGCCCTTTCCATGGACTCACCGATCTCTTCCCTGTCCCCTGTCACTACCCCAAAAATTCCAGCAGAAAAACGGGCCTGAATACATTTTCCCTTTGGTACTAGGGAAGTTGTTGTTTTTAAATTGATCTGGTTCCATTGTTAGAAGCTAGCTCAGCATAGTTTTTAAGGGATTGTATAGGTGTACAACAAGAAGTGCCTTGCCTGTGAGACCCAGCAACGATTCTTCTCCATGGGTTCAGGCCTTGCCCAGCTCCACTAGAGTTCACTGTCCGCTGCTGGACCCCATGACTCAAGAGTAGTGGACCCAGAGTGGTGGTGAGGAGGAGGAGGGGGTGGGGAGGAACCAGCCAGACAATCAAAGGGTAGAAAGGGGCCTGGGAGAATCCGTGGGACTGGGGTGATTTTGTTCGGAGAAGAGAAGGCTTGAGGGAACCTTCACTGACAGCTGTAATAACTGGAGGGCAATTCCAAGGCGGGTGGGGATGACTGATCCTCAGGGGAAAGAGATTCAGAGACCCAGGTTAGCGTTTTGGGAAGTGAATCGCAGGAGTGAGGATCCTTCGCCTCGAGGTTGAGGCGTGGGGGGAACTCAGCTCCCGATGACAGCGTGGGTCAGGAGCATCTGATTAAGCCCTTCTTCTCCCTCTCCTTTCTGCATCACCCTTGCCTTTGTTTTTGCACCCTTTCTTCATCCCTCCCTCAACCCCACAGCACTTACGTACATAGCCGTAATTTATTTATATTCATGTCTGTCTCCCCCTCTAGATTGTAAGCTCCATGTGGGCAGGGAATGCGTCTACCACCTCTGTTGTACTCTGCCAAGTGCTTAGTACAGTGCTCTGCACACAGTAAGCACTCCTGAAAGTAAAAGCTTTTACTCCTCCTCTAACAATAATAATAATAATAATGTTGGTATTTGTTAAGCGCTTACTACGTGCCGAGGACCGTTCTAAGCGCTGGGGTAGACATAGGGGAATCAGGTTGTCCCACGTGGGGCTCACAGTCTTAATCCCCATTTTACAGATGAGGGAACTGAGGCACAGAGAAGTTAAGTGACTTGCCCACAGTCACACAGCCGACAAGTGGCAGAGGTGGGATTCGAACTCATGAGCCCTGACTCCAAAGCCCGTGCTCTTTCCACTGAGCCACGCTGCTTCTCACAGGGTTCTCATGCTGCTCTAGACTGTAAGCTGACCGTAAGCTTTTGGTGAGTCTCCTGAGCAGTCTGGTGATTGACAGAATCGGTCCATAGCATTATTGAGCACCCACTATATGCAGACCTCTCGACTAAGTGCTTGGTAGACTGCAATAGAAATTGGTATACATGATCCCTGCCCTCCAAGAGTTTTCAGTCTAGCAAAAAAGAAACTTAAGTAATCGACGGATGTGACCTTGCACCGTTTTTAACTCAGCTTCAGGTAGCTGCTGAGCGAGAAAAAGCTCTCCTATTTGTGAGGCATCTGTGCCGTTGCCAGCAGCGTGGCTCAGTGGAAAGATCACGGGCTTAGGAGTCAGAGGTCATGGGTTCTAATCCCGGTTCTGCCACCTGTCAGCTTTGTGACTATGGACAAGTCACTTAACTTCTCGGTGTCTCAGTTCCCTCATCTGTAAAATGGGGATTAAGACTGTGAGCCTCATGTGGGACAGCCAGATTACCCTGTATCTACCCCAGTGCTTAGAACAGTGCTCGTCACATAGTAAGTGCTTAACAAATACCAACATTACTATTATTATTATTATTAAACTAGCATTCTGAAGCACTTCTATGTGTGTGTTTCTAAACAGTTAACCAATGAACCTTGTTGTTGGGTCCAGGAAATTAGCCCCCTATTGTGATTTGTCATTTGTCATTTCTTTTCTCTTGGGCAGTTATATTTACAGAAAACTGAGTGTGTGTGTGTGTGTGAGTGTGTGTGTGTGTGCACGCGCGCGAGTGTGTATATGTGGGGTGGGGTGGGCGATAGGAACGGGACTGATTGGCCCTCCAGGAAGTGCCTTGATGTTAATCAGCCCGGTGTGCAAGACAGAAAAGCTGATAGTTAGGAATTGCTCTTTAAACTAAGACAGACTGTCAGTCTCTAGGAATGGTGGGGAACAGCCTATTTATGTAATCAGATACTAACGCTGGGAAGAAGCTGTCAGGCACATTCTTGTTGTGTAAGCAGGAGGCAAACTGTGCTTTATCTGACAGACAGTGTGTAAATCTGTCCATGCAAAAATCCAAATGTTTAGTTTGCTTCTAGTCACTGTAATAATCTGCTTATTTTCTTGTGCTGGAGCGATGACATCACTTAGCAGAATGCTCCACAGACAGGGGAGCTAGATAAGGCTATGTTCCTGTCAGTCATTCACCCCGTGATTGGCAAGGAGATAAATAGGAATTTACTGGAGGTTTGCTTCCAGCTAAAAGAGCAGCAGCACCTTCTGAACCAAGAATAAGTTTATTTAGCTTGGTTATCTTGGATCTTGGGCCAGGGTAGGAAGCTCTCTGTGCAGTGGCAACTTCAATACCAGTAACAAGTGAACCGCCATGGCAGAGGGGAGAATCCCATGGTTGACTAAGCCTGAGTTTTTCTCTTGGCCATTGTAGACTCAGCACACATTTCCAACTTTGGAGGATGGATTCATGTGAACGATAATAATTGCGGTATTTGTTTAGCACTTACTATGTGCCAGGCACTGTACTGAGCACTGGGGTAGATTCAGGGTAATCAGGTTGGACACAGTCTCTGGCTCACATGGAGCCCACAATCTTAATTCCCGTTTTACAGATGAGGGAACTGAGGCACAGAGAAGTAAAGTGACTTGCTTAAGGTCACCCAGCAGACAAGTGGCAGAGTCAGGATTAGAACCCAGGTCCTTCTGACTCCCGAGCCCATGCTGAATCCACTGGACGATGCTGCTTCTCACAAAGCAGCTATTTAGCTCTTTCTAAAGAAATGTCTGGGCTCTGCTGCCCAGATCAATTTTTTAAAACATCACTCTGCCCCATCTCCCCACCTCCTCATAAACCTCCAGTAGTTGTCCAACCACTTCCGCATCAAACAGAAATTCCTGACAACTGGCTTTAAAACACTCAATCAATTCACTCCCAACTGCTTATCCTCTCTCTTCTCCCACTACATCCAAGTGCGCATTCCTTGTTCCTCTCACTGTGTGCCATTCTCATCTCTTCCCCGAATGACCTCGTGTTCCCACCCCCTCCCCCCACTGCCTGCAAGTCCCTCCCTCTTCACAAATAACAGTCCCCTTCTGCTCTCCCCATCTTTGAGGCATTTCTGAAATCTCTTCCAGGATGCCTTCCCCGATTGATTTCTTATCTCCCCACCTTATAGCACCCAATTTCTAAACAACTACCATAAAAAAAAAATAGCTTCTCTGTTTCCCTTTAAACATCTGAGTAGGACTTGTCCCTCTGAAGATCAAAGTATTTAGACTGATCACGATGTTGGAAGGTAATAATGATAATAATGATGACGATGATGATGATGGTATTTGTTAAGTGATGGTATTTGTTAAGTGATTTGTTAAGTGTGAGTCGGATACAGTCCCCGTCCCACGTGGGGCTCACAGTCTCGCTATCCATTTGATGGATGAGGTAACTGAGGCATAGAAAAGTAAAGGGACTTGCCCAAGGTCACACAGCAGACAAGTGGCGGACCTTGGATTAGAACCCATGGCCTTCTGACTCCCAAATACGTGCTCTATCCACTACACCATGCTGCTTCTGGATGTGGAGTGGAGAGATGTTTCATCTTGCCTTCAATTTTGCCTTCAATTTCCATTCTACCAGCTATGTCCAAATTAGCCATCTTTTCCCAGAAGGGATGGGATGCCATAGAACCCTCAGCCTGGAATTCCACCTCAGTTTGCTCTGTTCTAATGGTCAATTGGCTGTCTTTCCTGACATCCTCAGACTGCCAGACTCGTAAGAAATTTTGATTTGGGGTTTTTTTTTGAAACTATTGTATTTGTGCTTCATTTTGTGATTTTTTTTAACCTCATCGATCCAATTGCCCCAAGGGCTTCAGGGGGGAATCACCTTCTTCAGATCATTTCCACCTAACTTCTTCGGGGATTCCTCTCAAGCAGCAGTTCTTCAGGGAAAATCTCCCAGACGCCCTGGGAACTTTTCTGAAAGGCCGTAGAAAATCATCGATCTGGCCATAAGGGCACCATGGGGAAATCAGAAACAAACTCCAAATTGGTCGAACCCGGCAGTTTCAGGGTAGCGCACCTCCCAGCCCGAGATGATAGAGAGCCTCCGGCCCCTCCTGGCCCCCACCCAGGAGAGGGGGAGCCGTGGAGATGCGGCAGGAGGCAGGGGTCCAACTCCACCCCTCCTCTGGCCGGTCCCAGCACTGCTGGGGATGGGCAGTTGTTCCCGGGCAGCTGCTCCTCTCACTCTCCTACTACTTTTTCACTACTTTTCCTCCTTTCGTTCCTAAACGTGACCTTTGTTTTCCTTTATCCCTCGCATCTTCCTTCCTCTCTTGCTGACCTTCTCCTTCATTCTCTTTTTCTGAATTTTTTCCACTCCTGCTCTCATTTCTACCACTCTGGTAGAGGCAGGACCCTACCCACAACAAGAGGCTCTTAGGACACAGGCCGGGGGGGAGCATGGCCTAACATCAAGAGTTCGGGCTTGGGAGACAGAGGGCGGGGATTCTAATCCTGACTCTACCACTTGTCTGCTCTGTGACCTGGGCAAGTCACTTAACTTCTTTGTGCCTCAGTTACCTCATCTGTAAAATGGGGATTAAGACTGTGAGCCCCACGTGGAACAGGGACTGTGTCCAACCTGATTAGCTGGTATCTACCTCATTGCTTAGAACAGTGCTTGGCACATAGTCAGAGCTTAACAAATACCATAATTATTGTTGTTATTATTTGTCTTTCTACTTCTCCCGTAGCCTGAATGATAAGGGTCTGTAGCCTGTTTGTGCGATTCTATGTCTCCGTCTTGCCTGACTGTGTCATCTCCTGTTACGACGTCACTGAGCAGTTGTCCGAGACCCCCTAGTTCACCTCCTTGTCTGCCTCTGTTATTATTAACTCCGCAGCCCCTCTGCTCCTGCCCAGCCACCTCATCTGCTGGCCCGGGCTTCTCACTCCTCATTTCCAAACCCCAGCACTCTCCTCGGTCCAGTCTCGGCTCCACGAAGTTGTCCCTGGTGAACCCCGCCTGCCTGGTTTCCCCAGCCATGCCTGTAACACTAACCCTCAGCCAGGCGGGTGGGGCAAGTGCACCACACTTAATCACCCAAAAAAAAACCCTCAGAAAAGAAAACTCTTCTGTATCAAGACCCAGCAATATCAGAATTCAAAATTCAATCATTGACAAAATCAATCCCTGAGCAAAATGCACCAGTGGTCAGCTGTGGTTCAGATTACAGAAAGGGCAAGAGCTCAGGTGAGGATTAGGGTAGGGCTGAGGGGCAGATGAGGGTCGGAGCCCGGCCTGGGCTGCAGCGCCGAGGCTCGGGTTAGTCAACGGGATGAGAATTCACTTTTCGGAACGGGTTAGGCCAGCATCTGGGCTGTCCACGGTTTAACAATCTTATCAGTCATGGGCATTAACAAAGATCGGATGTGCGGACGTGTGAATCATTAAGTAAAAGATCGTCAGTCAGTCATTTGTTCTGGTAGCTTCCGTAAATCACGTTGACACATTCCTCAGATTGTGCTGTTATGTATGTTTTATGTCTTCGTATGCTTCAGTTAATTGTGTGTTGTGACATGTACCTGTGTATCTTTGGGGACTGAGAAACCATGTTATTGTGATTATGGAAAGTCAATTTAAAGCAAAGTTCATATTTGTGATTATCATGGAAAAATCTCTAGGGGTGCCGCTTTGGGAGTATCCTTGTTGTGCTTATTAAATATTTTTATAGCATTTTATTTGTGGAGGACGTCTTAGAATCAATTTTATTTGCTATTTTATTATAGTGTTATATCACGTATGGTCATTTCATTGAGCTATTTACAGCCCTGTCACCTCCATACAATCTGCAATGCAGCCGTTATTAGTGAAAGTTCTCTAAGGTTTAATTGAGAAAGTATGAGTTGGAGCACGCGACATATGCCGGCGACATTTCTCTGTCCTACCCAGGAATGCCGATCTGCCTGCCTGTCAGTCGATCGATCGATCGATCGATCGCTTTCATCGAGTGTCAGCTGCGCGCAGAGCAATGGACGGAGTGCTTGGGAGACTACCATAGAGTTGATAGACGTAATCATTGAAAGGAGCTTTCAGTGTGGTGGGGGAGACAGACATAAGGTAAACTACAGGTAGGAGGAAGAAGGAAAATAAGAGAATATTATGTGAGTTAGTGCTGAGGTAATAGGACATGTAACGTAGGTACAGAAGTGCTAGGAGAAGTGAGTTCTTAAATGCTGAGGTGGCAAGGGAGTTCTGGAGAAGCAGTAATCAGGAAGAGTCTATAATAATAATAGTGGCATTTGTTAAGCATTTATTATGCATCAAACACTGTTCTCTAAGCACTAGGCTAGGTACAAGATAATCAGGTCAGATACAGTCCCTGTCCCACATGGGGCCCATGATCTAAGTAGCAGGGGGGACTGGTAATAATAATAATAATGTTGGTATTTATTAAACGCTTACTATGTGCCGAGCACTGTTCTAAGCGCTGGGGTAGACACAGGGGAATCAGGATGTCCCACGTGGGGCTCACAGTCTTAATCCCCATTTTACAGATGAGGTAACTGAGGCACAGAGAAGTTAAGTGACTTGCCCACAGTCACACAGCCGACAAGTGGCAGAGCTGGGATTCGAACTCATGACCTCTGACTCCAAAGCCCATGCTCTTTCCACTGAGCCACGCTGCTTCAAATGGTATTGAATCCCCATTTTAGAGATGAACTAACTGAGGCACAGAGAAGTTAAGCGACTTGCTCAAGGTCACACAGCGGGCTTGTGGCAGAGCCAAGAGTAGAACCCAGGACCTCTGACTCCTAGGCCCTTGCTCTTTCCACCAGGCCATGCTGCTTCTCTATCTGCCCCCCACCATGCAGGGTTCTCAGGCTGAGGCTGCGGGCAGAAGTGTGCGTGTCTTCCTGGGGGAGGGTGAATCCTCGTGGGGACTGGATCAGCTGAGTTTGTGAGCCCTGAATCTGCCAGGGTGCTGTACTGAGTGGTGTGAGGTGGTTTGGGGGAGGTGAGTGGGGTTGTGTGTGGCACGCTCTCCTGGCTGAGACACAGTCTGCAGCTTCATGTCCAGTTACTCTCCTAGACTGCTCTCTGTGCACCAACTCTGACCCTGCCGCCTTGCGCAGCATATGAAATATTTGGGGCAATTTCTCCTTTTTAATATGCAAAGGCTGTGGCGTGGAGAGAGGACCTGAAGCCGAGAAGAAGCTGTGCTGACTTCTACTGGCATGCTAATGAGGACAAGTTTGGGTTTTGCAGCATGTTTGTGTGTAGTAGCTCTAAAGATAGCATTGTGAGATTTCTCCAGCCACTTGGTTGAATCCCCCAGAAAATAGCCCTGCCAGCCCTCAAAGGAACATGGTGTTTCCATCATCTCACCTACCATAAAAACAGATGTTTCTCCGGAAGAAATTTTTATAGGAATTTTCAAGGCCTATTTCAGCGGTAAATATGAACTGAAAACATTGTTCCTTTTCCTTGGTAATGCTCCCTGAGTGGGCAGCTCCATTAGACCCCAGCTCTATTTCAGATATATGACCAGCAGAGCTCTGCAGCCTGCTGGGCTAGACACACCTCTGGCACTGGCTCTTTACAGGCCTTCCCAGCCCCCAGTCCAGTGTGGTTTGATGGACCAATGAGCATGTTGTAGATCCGGTGAAAAGCAATGAGCTTGACTCTCTCCCCCCTCTCCCTACCCGTCTGTGCGGCACGGCCCGTTGGCCCCGTGGCGGGGCACGAGACGCGGGACCAGGGGGGCGGTGGGGCTGAGTAGGCAAATGCTTAGGCGTATACCAGATCAGCGCATCCTCCCCATCTAGACTGTCCCTCCTCTAGATGGCTCATTGTGGGCAGAGACTGTGTCCATTTACTGTACTCTCCCAGGCGCTTAGTGCAGTGGTCTGCACACAGTAGGCGCTCAATAAATACAACTGACTGACTGTCCCTTAGAAATATGTGCATGCCTTGCTAGAGCCAGACAGCTCAACCAAAGAAGAGGAATCAATTGATCAACAGTATTTATTGAGTGCTTACTCTAAGCAGCATAGTGTGTTCTCAATGCACGGAGTGCTACTGAACTCTGAGGTCCGTATCCAGTGGGGGTCCAGAGGAATCTAGTGGGTGTCCAGCTGTCATCCAGTGAGCTTCCAGAGTGTCCATTTGGGGCTAGTGTGGTGGATGTCTAGAATTCATTCACAGAGTGGGAGCCCTAAGGGGTGGACCTCCGGAGGACAGTCTGACCCACAGGCCCCTTCGGGACATGTTTTGTCCTGGGCAAGTGTGGAACCCGAGTGGAAAATGAAGTAGGAAACTTAATTGGTGTAAAGGGGTTTGAATCATCAATATTAGATACAGATGTTTGGTGTTTTTCCATAATATATATTTGGTCTAGTAAAAATTCATAGAGCGGTGTTAATGAAACATACTTTCATGTGCATTAAATAATAGTGCGATGTGACACGATTTTAAGTGATTGTATATTATAAAGCCCTCTGGTAGGATTAACGTCTCAAAATTGACACCATATTAAAACACCATATGAGATTATAAATTAGGAGCTTCCCACCGAAGGACCTGCTAAGTGCGTTTCTGATCCGGGGGCTCTGGCCACCCCCATTCCACCTTCTGACCGGTTCCCTCTGGGACTGAGTGGCTGGCCACTCGGTCAGGAGTTAATTTTGGAAAAAGAGCCAACCCACACCAGTCAGGCAGTGGCACTTGGTCAGCAGTCCGTTCTCCCAAGGGAGGTTTTGCCCACCACCTGGGTTGGTCGGTTCCCGGCGCGCGTGGTGACCTGCCAACAGTGCGGCTCCTCCTCTCATCGATCTCCTCCTCAGAAGGCATTTCCTTCAGACTCTTCTCCCTTCCCTTGAAATTCTATCCGGGGCTCCTTACACCATTGGCCATTCACCGACCTTCGACTGTCCTGGGGCACCCCTCAGATACAGCACTGGGGAGTGAGGGACGCACGTGCCGCAGTGAAAGATCTTGGGGTCCGAGGCAGCCGCAAGCGCGGCGAGCTGTGCTGTTAGTAAAGGAGACAGCCGGTGGTGGGCTTTCTCGGCAGACATACGGTTCTTGGTCGAGCGGGGAAGTTGCTTGAAAATTGGATCTGCTTTGTCTGGGCCCGTATTGAAGTTTGGTGTCTGGTCTGGGCACAGCTCACTCTACTGGACCTAGAGAAACTGTAGAAGGTCAGTCTGTCACTCTGTCATTACCATATATCGTGCAGTCTCATCTTGCTCCTTTCCTCGGTTGGTGCTTAGGAAATACCATTGATCAGTCTAGCAAAAAACACCAATATTGAACGAGCATTTTCCAAAATGCAGGAGAGCAGACCTGTTGGCTCATGGGAATTTCCTTCAAACAGCTATGCTTGGGCGGCTTTGGGATTGCCGGCCCCCACACCTGGCTCAGCTCGACCCACGCCTGGACTCACACCAGACTCTGCTGGGTCCCATCCTGGCTCTGCTGAATCCCATAGCCCTGCTGGAAGCCCCATCAGCTGCCAGCTAGTGACCAAAGTGAAATGCCTGGCAGGATACTTTTGTTATTCTGTGTTCCCCAGCTCCAAATAGAGCACTGCGCATGAACTAGGTAACCAGTACAGTGTTGTGCACTTATTAGGCCTCTACTATTGTGCTCTGCACAAAGTAAACTCAAATCAAATTTCTACACATAGTAGGTATGGCACTCTGAACCCAGTACAGCGCTCCAATGCTCGGGTCAGTAGTCTACTCATAGGAGTTCAAGAAATGCTGTTGATGATAATGAGAATGACAAAAACTAGCGTTAACGTAATTGAGGATACCACATAGCTAGTGGAGTTTTTAGTGCATTATTAAAGCTAACGTATTTTTTTTTTCAGAATTTCAGCGGGTGGGAGATGCACGGTATTCTGATTTGGGCCCACGTCAAGTTCATTTGTATTTTCAAAAGTTTCCAATGTTTTAAACCTCAAAACTGAGAATCCAAACGCTCAGTCAAATGAGTTGTGTCCTTGGAGATGTGAGCCTTGATTGAGCGGGATTGATAGAGGGATCTGGGCCAGCACTGGGAAAAGTGTGGGGAAACATGTGCCCCCTCAGAAACTGGGTCCTGTCATTCCTCCCCTCCAGCGGCTTTCCTGTTCTCTCGGCTGGTTTCATTCCTGAAATGTCAGCAGACAGTTTTCCCTTAGAGTATTGACAAGAAAAGCTACCTGCGTCATTTGGACAAGAATGTGGGAAAACCATGTGAACTACAGCCAGCCCCGAGTCCCCGGGTTCTCGTTGAGGCATCCATCGGATCGTAGAGCTTCCCTCGTGAGTTAATCCCCTGCCAAAAGAACGTGTGTTCCACAAAACTGAATCCATACATATTTGCCCACCAGCTGATGACGGCACCAGATTGGTGAGCCATTGCACTACTTCAGGCCAGTTATTGGCATTTACAAGAATTATTTTGCTGCCCTTCTGTTAGAGACTTTTTTCTATTATTTTAAAAGTGATTTCCGCTTATTCACGGTAAAGCTTCCACAATGACAAACCAGTTATTGAGTTTACATTTGTCCATCGACGCTGCATTCTTTAGAAGTTCAGAAGAGATTATGGAAACCCCTACACCACTTCAATCTCTTTCATTATCTCTTTTATTTCATTATCTAGTACAGGGCTTTCGCCTATTAAGAGCAGAATTTGGGGGCGAAATGAGGTATGCAAATTTGTTAGAACAATAGACCGAACACACTACCATCAGTGAGTCAGATCCAATAGCTCTTTGGGCGCAGGACTCCATCTCTGAAAGGGGCACTAGGATGTTTTGAAGACCCGAGAGCTGGTTGCCCTTCCTGACACCCATCCTCACGGTTAGAGGGATGGTCCATCCAACACCCCTGACTCTCAAACTTTCTGATTCCAGCCTGGGCCAGCACAGACCACAATAATAATAATAATAATTATGGTATTTGTTAAGTGCTTACTATGTGCCGAGCACTGTTCTAAGCTCTGGAGTAGATACAAGGTAATCAGGTTGTCCCACGTGGGGCTCGCCATCTTAACCGCCATTTTACAGATGAGGTAACTGAGGCACAGAGAAGTTAAGCGGCTTGCCCAAGGTCACATACAGGGACAAGTGGCAGAGCCAGGGTTAGAACTCACGTCCTCTGAATCCCAAACCCGTGCTCTTTCTACTAAGCCACGCAACACCCCCGGCTCTCCCCTCTCCATTCCTGATTCTCCCTCCAGTGACCCAGTGTGAATCATCTGTGAGGATAAGGATGGGAGCTCAGTGGGCAGTGTAAAACCTGCTCAGTAAAAGCCACCTTTGACCTCCCAGTGTCCTTTAGAGTGGATGTCGGGACTGACCCGGCAGGTCCGAGGAAGTGCTGGACCCTGGGTTGGCCCAGAACGCACCGCTCCATCATCTCTGGAGTACCTTCCACCTGAGGTGACCCGGACTGCCCATCCCATTCCATCCAGCCAGGAACTGTGAGCTCCAGAAGACAGTGAGTGAGGTAGGAAGTAGAGGTGCGAAGATGTTGCAGGGGGTGAGGGAGGGAGGGAAAAGAAGGGAAGAGTATTGCTCTATGCCCTTGTTGACTGAACCGTGACCCTCTGGCACCCACCGGCTTCCCTCCTTCCCTCTCACCCCCCGTCCCCTTAGGGAGCCTGGGGTTGGGCAGTGTGGGGCAGGGCAGTGGCCACTGGGGGGTTAGGGTTGAAGCCAGCATCCCCACCCCCAGTCCATCATCCCGGACCATCAGAGTGTGACCAGCACCCTCCCGCAAAGCAGCCGTAGAACGAAAAGCCGCAGGACCTGGTCCGCAGGAGTTGGACAGGGGCCCGTTGGTGCCCTTAATTCTGGATCGCCTGGCCGTTACCCCTGTAAGGCAGCGTCTCAGCCTTAGTTTAACATTTTTATTGTGTATGAATAATAGGACCCATATTGAGGTTCAGAAGGTGGAATACTGTGAAATGTACGTCATGATAGATTTAAAAATGGGGGATTTATTTTGTCATTCATAAAGTTGTAATACAGTCTGGAAAAACTATTTGTTAAAGATAGCATCTACTTAACCTGCTTATTTATTTCTTGTAGTAGAAGGTTAGCTCCACAATAAATACATGAGGAAATAAGTAGATAGGGGAATTTATCTTAGAAATAAGATCCCTGTCATGCTTTTGAAATGTGAAATGCATGAAGGCCCGTCAAAGAGATATACGGACGTGATATTTTCTTTCGGTGCGTAGGGAAGTATTTAGCCGTATTTGTCACTGGCTCAGGCCACTGAGCCCGGAGCCGGGGCGCAGTTGTTTGCATGCTTCTTTTCCTTTCTGTGAATTTGTATCTGCTTGAAATGGAGAAGCTTCTTGAAAAAAAATGGAGTGGGCAGTAGCTTCTTTGGCAGGCCTGGAGGGGGTCTTCCTTAACCCCTGCAGTCCCGGGGCTCTCAGACACTGGGAGCTTCGGGAAAGTCCCTTGCTTGGAAACTGAGATCTGTTGTCTTCTCATCCAGTGGGCTTAGCGTCCCTGTTCCCGGAGTGGGTTGACCAAATTAGCGCTGCGCTGGGCCAGGAATCTTGAAAAATCAGCACCAGGCCAAAATTTGGTGTCTTCAGCTACCGTCTCCGGCCTCTGCGTTTGCGGGGTTCAGGGCAAGCGGCTTCTTTTCTGAAAAGTCTGGGTGGGAGGGAAATCGTCTCCCAACTTGTCACTACTTTTATTCAATTACCCAAGCCAATGAGAAACACCGGCTTTAAAAACGAATCATTTCTCCCAGTGTGAAAGTGGAAAGGTTTGAAACAGAAACCCTGTAAGTCAGTTCAACATGTAAATGCCACAGTAGTGGAATTGTGCTGTTTTTGTTGTTTCATGCTCCAGGGTCCTCTCAATCATGTAAAAAATGGATACTCTAATTTACGTCTTGGGAGATTTGTATTCGCTTTCATGTTGACTGGTTTCTTTAGCAAACATTTTATTCTACAGATCGCAGGGATCGTACATACAGGTGGAGAATTACAAATCCGTCTTGTTTATAGTGATGATTTGATGTGTAAATATCGCACTATTTAAAGTATGTAATGGATTAAAGGTAGCGTTAGAGAATGCTAGAAAAGCCAGTACAATAAATTTACCTTTTTCATTTTATGTAGTGTTAATGTTTAGATTTACGCTCCTTCTGTTGTTAGTCAGATGCAGCCACTCTTATGTGGCCGAAGCTCCGAGATGGAATTTTATGATCTGGAGACTGATCTGGTATTTTAAAGTGATTTCTTGTTAAAAAGCATCCCGATATTTTTAGCTCAGCAAAATGAATTGCCTCTCCCCCTCTTTCCTGTTTTCTCCATCGAAGGGAACCACTTACGTATCCGGCCGAAGCACTGAAGTTAACGTTTTCAGAAACACTTACGGAATTTTTGTTGCCCCTTTTAGGGCTGCATTTTTCCACAGTTTTGGTTTATTGCGGGTCGGCGTTATTACAAGTAGTAACTCAGCCCCGCACGGCGGCCTGCACCGCCGCGGCCTCTACCGCCGCAGCCTCCGCCGCCGTGGCCGCCGCCGCCGCCGCCGCAGCAGGGCAGAGGGCCCGGGATTGTCTGAGTAGTTTAGTATGGATAGCTTTTCATTTAGCCTCTGCTCTGACAGCCCTGCCCTGGATAAGTGGTGTAGGCCTGTACAGGTGAAATCTATTCTCACATTTGCCTCAGGGGTGACTGGGCTGTAACAGAATTTTTCAAACCCGCTGGGCCCAACCGCAAAGCAGAGAATAAATGGCTCCAGTGCCAGGCCTGGACAGAAAAATCAATGGTGGTTATACAGACATGACAGACCAGGCTGCAGCGATCTCGCTCTCCACAAGAGCCCGTGTGTTCCCAGCCCCCCGGTCACCTCTGGCCGCCGCGCTGGGGTGGCCGGGCCGGGGGGTCGGGGCAGGGGACCGGGGCCGGGGGGAACTTGGGCCAAGTGTGAACCATTTCTGATTCTCCTCACTCTCCTCCTCCTGCTCCTCCTCTTCCCCCCTCCTCCCCTACCCAGGAAATTCACCTGTCTCCTGTGTGACCGCAGCTTCACCGAGAAATGGGCCCTCAACAATCACACCAAGCTCCACACGGGAGAGAAGCCCTTTAAGTGCACCTGGCCAACCTGCCACTATTCTTTCTTGACCGCCTCGGCCATGAAGGACCACTACCGGACTCACACAGGTCGGGACCGAATGGGGGCTCGAGGGGAGCGGGGTAATTGGGCTGAGGC
Source organism: Ornithorhynchus anatinus (assembly GCF_004115215.2). Lineage (NCBI taxonomy): Eukaryota > Metazoa > Chordata > Mammalia > Monotremata > Ornithorhynchidae > Ornithorhynchus > Ornithorhynchus anatinus. The sequence goes on along the minus strand of NC_041750.1, from coordinate 29,329,511 downwards.
AATGGGTTCAAAGCACATTGGTGCAGCAAGTCCACGAGGGGTCATGCTTACGCTGCTGCCCTTGGCGGGGTTGTGGGGTTCATTCTGTGGTGGCCGGCGTCTCAGAGCAGGCGGGCCACCGGTTGGCAGGGCAGTCGTAATGTTAAATTTCCTACGACAGAATCGTTCACACTGGTAGCATAGGACTATCGAGGAATGTGATGGTCTTAAGGAGTTTATGGTCAGGTAGCCCTTCCAGATCCATCTGGACAAATAGTACCCAAAGCCAAACATTCTCCAGAATTTGGGTGAGAACTGCATTTCCAAATGATCCAAATCCCAGTCAATCCACCTGTTTGTCACCACCAGCAAAGTCAACCTCCAAAGACCACTTGAGGCCTCCACCTTCTGGCCAGTGGCACCGTTTTACCCGGAGCCTGGTTATCTGTTGCCGAATTGTACGCTCCAAGTGCTTAGTACAGTGCTCTGCACATAGTAAGTGCTCAACAAATACTATTAAATGAATGAGAGAATGGACATCATCCTGAGTCCTAGTTTTAACCCCCAGGAGCAAGAGTGAGCATTCCTGACCTTGTCTTCCCTGTGACCCTGCCCCCAAGTTTCTCTGTGGGGGTTTTCATTGGAGAGCCTGGCAGGCAAGGCTCCCTGTGGCACTAAGCAATGGCCGATTTCTCAACCCATAAAGCGGGAGGCCCCGACGGACCTTTTGAGACGTGCAGTCTTCTCTTCCTAGTATTCAGATCCATTTCTTTTTCATTGAGAGAAAAGAGAAATTTTAATAGGCTTTTCCATCGTTTTCTCCGAATTAAAATTCCCACAAAACCCTGAATTATTGTTTGAAATTACGGGTTGAAAGTTCCTGCGAAGCCGTTTGCGGGAAGCCCAGTCTCCTTAGCCCCTCTGACAAGGGTGTTGACGATTTAAGGTCTCCAGCCCTGCCCTGAGAGATCACTTATATCGAACAGCAGATGAAAAGCCAGTGCAGATGTAATTTATCGTCGGCGTTTCCTTCTAAAGAATAATTGTGGAGACTTGGCTAGATCAATAATATGGATTTTTGTTGTTAGGTCTTGTAGTCTGCACCATAATGAGAGATAGGGGACAGTGGCTGTTTTCTAATAGAAAATAAAGGGTTGGTTTCCGTGTCTTTCTACATTTGAATGCAAAATGGCACACTTGAAACTAATTCAAGTTGTTAAGAAGAGAACCGTTTTCCATTACACCCCAGCTAGAACCGGGACATGGTGAGTCAGAGCAAACCCTTGTCCACTAATGAAATATGACCCCGGGCTTTTCCGAAGAGTTTAAAGGTTACAAATTCTGGAGATAAAATAGTTAAACGTATCTAGGGAAATAGTACCCCTTTTGCACCGCACAATTCCCCCCACCCCCGACCCCAAAACAGCAAATGAAACTTCCACTGAAGATGATGAAACATCCAGTGGCAGATCTGGATGTGAAATACAATATCAGGGAGACTCACGGCACCCATGGAATCTTAGATGTCAAACCCCAAGGTCACTAATATAACTAGGCTGAACTCCACCAGAAAGTGAGGAATTGCATTTCAGGGCAAATGGATGAAAGCGGAGGGAGGAAGACCCGTGAATATTTCTACTTGCAACCTTTAACTTCTCCTCATGCCATTTCACTTCAGAGATGCTGGTCACCCTTCTGAGTTGAAACAGAGGAAAAAGAGAAGGGAATTGGATTCCCCAGTGCCTATCCTCGCCCTGTGCCCACACTTTCGGCCTCCTTCCACAACCATAGCTGCTGGACACCAGAGTCCTGGCCGGGTTGCGGGGAGGTGGGTTCTGGCCTTCCTTGGCTGGGGAGCTGAGCAAATTTTAAATCTGGTCACCACGTGTGTGCACAAACACACACAAACACACACGAGCAGCAGACATACACCCACAACACTCAGCTGCACATCCACGTTTAACGTGTACGCCAGTGAGTTGAAAAAGGTTTACATTTCAAATGGATAAAGTAATTGTATGAAGTAACTGTATGAACTTTAAATTGACCCTCATTATTGTTATCATGGGTTATTCTTAAAGAGCACCTAGCCCTCACCCATCTGATGTGGGGGGCTCGGGGTTTCCTGTGCGAGGGTGAGAGTGAGCATTGCCAACCCTCCCTTTTCCATCACGTGAAATATAGATATGCCAGAGGAAGAGTGACTGTTTTTAATAACCACAGGTTGCTCCCTGGTGGTGGGTTTTCTTTCCTCTGTTTGAAGAAAGCAATTTTGTTTCTTAACTGTGGAGGGCCACTCACCGCCTGCCTCCCCCGACCCAGGAGCCTGGCCCCCAGCAGGCCCCCTACCCCCCTCCGTCGCCACCCCTCTGTCCCAGTGGGCCCGGACTCATGCCACATGCTGCAATTAGCAGAGGGGCAAAGGGAGCGGCAGATGATTCACATTGATTTGGCCAAGTATTTCATATAATTTCCCGCATCTTTCCAAGGCTGGCATTATTATTCCTGAGCGCCTCCTTTGCGGGTCTTGTGGGAGAAACTGCCGTGTGCCTGCCAGTACTTACTGCCTAAATATACCCCAGCCCAGAGAGATGTATTGTGCTTATAATCTGGGGGCCAAAGTGCGAGCTGGAATAAAAACACGAAAAAAATGAGCATCCGCCCACCTTTAAACCGGTTCTCTGCCGATTCGGCCCCGACTTGTTACAGCAGAGTGAGCACCGGTGGGGAAAGGAGAGAGGTCCCCAGTGAAGGAGGAATGTGGCCAGCGTCTGCCATGCCCATTCCTGCAGTGCTCCCCAGGGCCGCCGCCTTTCTGTCGGGGAAGTTTGAGAAACGCCAACTGCGTTTCTGAAGGGCTACCCGGAGCGAGTAATGTGGTTTTTATTGTGCCGGCGCTCTTTAGCATGCAAGAAAAGCATTTACTCTGAGTTATTAAGTAGAAAGTTCCTCGAGAGAACCTCCGTCAAGTCGGTTAGAAGGCTCTTGCCGTCCCGAGGTGTCAGGGAAGCGGTTGGGCTAAATTTCGGCAGGATCGCAGATCCTGGGCGTGAAGTTCTCCAAGCCATCTTTCCTCGGCCCTGGAAGGCCAGATGTATGGGAATTGTAAAAAATCGGGATATGCATAAAAACTGTTCAAGTGCATAAAGCAGCCCCATCTGGAAGACATCTAACAGAAATGAAGTTGTACAAAACCATTCCATTGATAATAAAGCTAATTTTTATGGGCCTGACAAGTGTGTAATTATGTTCAGTGGTGCTTTTCAGATTTTATCACAGTCAATAAACCGCAGTGGTAATTTCATTCCCATTTGACATATTTACATGGAAACATTTGATTGGAGGAATTAGTAACCCTGAAAGCCTTGATAGATATGTTTTAATGATCTGTGACCCCCGCAGTCCCCTCATCTGTTTATTGTTGCAACAGGCGAGAAGTCCTTCCTGTGTGACCTCTGTGGCTTTGCGGGCGGGACGCGCCACGCGCTTACCAAGCACCGGCGGCAGCACACAGGTCAGTGACGACCCCTCCTCCTCCTCCTTCTCCTCTTCCTCCTCTTCCTCCTCAGCCGCCGCCGCCCCCGGGACCTCTTCCTGCTGCGGCCGTGGCGGCCGCATCTCGGCGACTCTCCCACCTAGAGGGCGAGACAGGTGGAATCAGATATTCCGACATGGACGGTCTCCGGGTTCCAGGTTGGCTGTGCTGTTATCACCGAAGCTCAGCCCGGAGGGCAGACGGTGCTTTGTGAAGAAGGCACGGGAACGAGGGAGTGGCCCTATCCCCTACAGGAGGAGGATGCTGATGCCAGGCCTTTGGGATCGGGCCCTGGCATTGGTACCGGACCCCGGGGTTGGGCACTGGGGTTTCGGGATTAGGCCCTGGGATCGGGCCCTGGGATCGGAGGTCCCTGGACAGTCTCAAGCAGGATCTGGATGTGCCTCTCCCAGGTCCTGCTCCAACAAGGGTCTGCCCAGTGTTCCTGGGGAACACCAGAGGCTGCTGGAGGTCGGGGTCCATGGCGGGTCTTGGAGTTTGGGTCCCCGGGCCTCAGGGCACCCCTGTCTCTGGTGACCGGTAAAGGGGAGAGGGAGAAATGCAGCTTTTGCGGGGATCCCCGAACCATACAAAATTTCATTCCCCCAGTTGCACCAGGGGAGCGACCTTCTACCCGCTTCTCACTTTCATTGCCCGTTAGATGGCACTGGCTCCTCGGGGCAGAAGACCGAAAATGATCAGTAGCAAATCTTTATCCGTGCCCTTTTCCAGACTAGAACCCTTCCGTAGCAGTTCCTGTAGGTGCCGCTCAAAGAGGTGCCCAGGAGGACACTGTGGAGGAGGTAGCTTTTCCTCAGCCTGATACAAAGTGGAAAAGAGCCGTTGAAGGCAGTGAAAGATCTGAGGCCTCGGAGGGTGCCATGCAATCTCACCTGGGCAAGGGCTGTCTGCGGGGGACGTGGGGCTGAGGGCCGTGGGACAGGAGGGGCAGGGGGACGTGGGATTGGGCAACATGGGGCTGGTGGGGGGTGCTGGGGCAGCGTAGGGTTGGGGGGACGTTGTGCTGAGCGAAGTGGGGCTGGGGGAGTGTGGGACTGGGGCAAAGTGGGGCCGAGGGGCTCGGAAGATGTGGGACTGGGGGGCCTAAAGGAGGTGTTTCTTCTTTTTTTTCCCCCTCTCCCTGTTAATTCCCCCCTCCTCCCACCTGACCCCTCCTTGCTGGTGAACAAGCCATTCCAAGGGCCGCTTGGATCCACGGCACAGTAGGTAGTGGAGGTGAGAGGGAGTCCATGAAGATGTGTAGGAGGCAAGAGGTCCGGCTCAAATCGACTGGCGGCAAGATGTCGGATCCTAGACATCATGTGCTGTTTAGGGTTTGCTGTTGGTGGTGGCGAAAGGTTCCCCGGTCAGGCGGACCAGACCTCCAGTGGCCCATTTCCTAGGACAGGACAGCGAGCTGCCCTGGCGCTAAACCGCCCCCATCTATTTGATGGTGAAATGCAATGCTGTGGACTTCCTCCCGGCCGTCGATCCTACCGTGTCAGTGTGGCGTGGCCGTGGCTGAACTCTGCCCGATCTTGGGGGGACCCGGGGAGTCCCCAGTATCTTGCTGTTGTTGTTGTTAATGGTATTTGTAAAGTGCTTACTCTGTGCGAGCCACTGTACTAATCACTGGGGTAGTTACAAGCTAATCAGGTTGGACAAAGTCCTTGTCCCACATGGGGTTCACAGTCTTAATCCTGAGGCCCAGAAAAGTAAAATCACTTGCCCAAGATCACACAGCAGACAAATGGCAGAACCGGGATTGGAACCCCGGTCCTTCTGACTTCCAAACCGCATTGCTTCTTCTCTATCCACTAGGCCACGTTGCTTCTCTGACAGAGCTGCTTCTATCTTCCCCGCTGTTCCCTCTGACAGAGCCCACTCCAAAATCTGGCTCTTGTGCTGGAAGCGCCCGGTTAGCAGCCTGAGCCATCTCCTCACCGATCCTGCACAAAGACCTCATCTAGCAGGCACAACTTCTTATTTGATGTCAGGACCGGAGCCTCCTTATTACTCTGCTCTTCACTTAATACTCTTAAAGGACAGTGTCTCCTAGGCAGGTATCTGTCTTTTAGGCATTTATCTGCCTCTGTGGCACAAACAATCAGGGACAAGTGTTTTAACACAGAAATCAGCTCTTCCGTCTTGCACTCCCTAGGAAACCACCTGGTGCCCCTTCTTCTGGGGGCCCGATATTTCTGTCTGGCACGTGATGCTTTTTAAGACTCCTCCCTCAACCGTGGAATCAGTATTTCTCTGGTGTCTCACGGGGTGCCACGGTTTGCCCTGCCCCTGGAGTGCCCCAGCAAATTAGAATCAGGCTGGAAAGGGGGAGCTATCAGAAACACTCTAAATGGCTTAAATAATTCCCTGCTGCCACACTAACTGTCGAGGGGGCTGACACACAGCCTCTTCCTTCTAAGATTTACTTTTATCACCTGTCAGAGGCCCTTGATTCAAGGGCAGGGGAGTGAGCATCTTGGCCAGCTTAACGGCCCTTTCCCTCCCCCCATCGCTCTGTGAAGGAGTAGGGGCCCGAAGATCCCGGGGCAGGCCCGGCCCACCAGGCAGGAGTCAGGAGAGTCCTCCCCAGGGGCGGCACCCTCCCCCCCAAACCCCGTCTCCCGACCCTCTCCTCTCGCTGATCTTGTCACCGCCGTGTCCGAAGGAGCGACACCCCCTCCTACCATTGGGTCCCCGGAAATGGGGTTTGAGTTTCTGGGGAGCCAGCAAATGCAGCGGGACTATGAGGGGTCACCCAGTGGGAAATCTCGTCTCCAAGCAAGCTTCTCTCAACAAGGGGAAGCACTGGGAGAGAGGACCCAGCTGGCCAGGACAGCGCAGCCGGCATCGGGTCCTCGGCGTTGTCAGTCCTCCCACCGTGCTTCCCTGCATCGAGGGCCAGCTGCAGCCGGTCGGCCGGTGGGGTTGTCTGGTCTCTGTTGGCGGAGACCGACGGTGTCCCAGAGCTCCTTCCGACGGGTTTGGTTCTGCAGCGCGGTGCCATCTTCCGGCACGAGGATGGTGTGGCCCTGCCAGAGTTGCCCTTCGGCGTGAAAATTGATGCCGAGTGTAGATGGAGAAATGAGCCACGCAGATGCTCAATAAATGTCAACAGTTCCTTCGGGGAAACCGCAGCTAAGCTAAGGCTTGATCGGCGGGTGGGAAGGGTTCGGAAAGGTCCCCCAACTGCCCCGCATTTCCTGTTTCTCCGTTCACAGTCACCTGCAGGAGGAAGGGACCTTTTTTTCCTGAATCCAGTTTAGAGGGACTGAGTCGGTCTCTTGGATTCAGGTAGTCACGAGTGACTGTCATTGGACAGGAAAATTTCTAGCGTCCCACTTTTGTAAGTGTTTTTTTAGATCTCTTCGTATTTGAGATGTACCTATCACCTGGCTCAGTCTAAGTAAAGACAAAATGGCAACTTCTAGTTATATCACTATAAAGTGGCAAATCTGTGCATTCAATCATTAGAATTATATCCAGATTAAGTTTCAAGGCCATTATTCTTGAACAGGGTTTCATTGTAAATTCAAATGCATAGCTTTGAATAAAAACATGCCATAAAAACAAAGAATTTAAATGCAATAAAATACATTGAACTAATTTAAAGGTCCTGTAGTAAAAAGAAAAGCGAGCGTTAAGACTAAAAATTTGAGTTGACCTTTAGTTTACATAGTGGATTTTTGGCAGGGTGGTTGATAGTCACCCACCTTACCCCAGATCACTGTCAAAATCATGCATAATTGATAGATCAAGGCAGTATTTTTTTTAGACCAGACATTATTCACCTAAGCAATTATAATAAACAAGTTAACAGTGAATCATGGGGCTGTAATTCAATCCGAAGTGAAGCTTCATTGGTTTATGGTGTTATGAGAAGATTTTAGAGGAAATGTAATCTCATAACTCAAAATAGTTCTGTACTTCTGTGGCCATTCCTTGTGCCTAGCTATTCACTGTTCATGACGGTGCAAGCCTTCTGCCTGGGTCACAGCTCGTCTGATCAGTTGTATTTGTTCATTTCAATCTTTGCACATCTCCAGGCATTTATAGGTCAGTGTAATAAAGGGAGAACATTTAATAATATATGTGTTTTTATCCAGATGACTGCTTCACTTTAGGTTTCCATGCCTCATGTGAACTGCACTTTGACTTTAATGTGCAGTTAAATAACTCGACATTGAATTTAATGAACAATCCATCCAGCCCCCCTTGCTGGCAAGAGTATGTATGTGCGTGTGTGTGCACGTGTGTGTGTGTGCGCGCGTAGGGAGAGGGGGCATTTTACATATGGGAATGCATGTGTATATTCATGTGGCAATGGGTATGTGGACTGAAAAAACGTTCATGAAAGTGACATTTTTCATTAAGTCATTAGGAAGAAGGAAGGAACTGGGATTTTTTTTTTTTTGCTTTGTTTCATTTTGTTCCCCCTCCAAATGGTTATGGTGGATTTATCCTAAGCAGAGATAGCTCTGTGCCCCTGGGAGCCCAGGACCTAGGCCATTTGAGCTCTCCTCAGGAGCAGAGTGTCTCATTTGCCCTTGGTGGAAGCAGGGAACACTGACTGACTGACTCCCCGGTGTTCCCAGGCCAGAATGGGTCCTTCATGGTAGGTGTTCAGGGTCCTTACCTCCGGCCCAGTCTCATCCACTCAAATCGGGTCCTCCTGCGATAGTGCAGCGCCTGCCACCTTAGGTCAGAGTTTCTGTCATCTCCAAAGGTCACATGGCGAGAAGCTCCTCCAACAACGGAGCAAGCCGAGAATGTGTTTCCAGGGTAGCCTGGGTAACCGACATATGTTCCCAGCCTCCTCGTTCTGGGTTCTGTCCTCAGCAGGTGCTCACTACGTTCAGTGGCCACTCAAAACAGCCGTCTACACACAGTAGGCACCCAGAAAGGCTCGCTGCAAACAGCTGGATGCCCAGTAAAGCTCCCTGTACACATTAAGTGTCCAGTAAAGCTCTCTGCAACCAGTAACTGCCGGGTAAAGCCAGTTCTTCATGGCTGTCTGCGGTCCGAGTGCTGGCCCGGCGGAAGGGGACTTGACCGCTTCCCATGTTTTCTCTAGCCTCCTACATTCCAGAGCATTTCTTGTAAACAGAGAAGCTTTCCTTCACCTCCAGATAGTTAGAATGGGCCTACTGCACCTTCATCTTAAGATCCCAGCTTTAGTTCCAAGACTCTCCCCAGGCCACAGATCCCTTGACGGAGGTGGTCCCCTCTCTCCTCGTGTGCTGTCTTCCTCCCCACCCCGCTTTCCTCAGTCAGTTCCCTCTCTCGCTTCTATCCCAGTCTCATTGTGACCGAAGTACAGCGTGGGCTCATTTTCTTCTCTTGTCCTTTGAAGGCTGTGTAGTTTTCTCCAAGGTTGGCGTCTGGCTTGAAAATAACTTAGCTCTCCGCTGCTTTTGTTCATCCTCCAGCTATCTCGAGTTACCTTCAACATTGCTTCTTTATTTTCTCACTTTCTTTGGACAATTAAAGGAAGTTGTCTCTGCAAGGGTGGGTGGTTTGGACAAAGATAAGAAAAACGATGCCATTAGATTAGTTAGTTCTGAATTACTGCTGTTCCTATTTATTATTTATGTGCTACTGGGGTATGCGTGCAGTTTACAGCAATTAGGAGACAAATGAAATGGGCCCCTGCCTCGGAAAGCTTGGAAGTTTGAGGGACCGGATTTAATGGGTGAATTTGCACATAATGATTTGCATTTCAAAGTTTAGGAATTGGAGGGAATATTTTGCCAATCGTAGAAGGCACAGACACGTAATTCTGAAGTTTATGCTTCGGTGTAAAGACCTGGAATATTTGTAAGATTTTCACATCCTGGATGCCATAGATATTTCAGATCAGAAAGAAATTAGTTTGGGTTCGATAGCCAACCTTTAATTTTGGAAGAGTTTTCTCAAGTCCCATCGGTTTCTATATGCAGAATATCCCTATGTATGTATAAATGAGAATGTACCATATTTGCTCTCCCAATTGCCCTACTTTCACAAATTTTTTGTAGCATTAAAGCGAGGTGAGGCTAATGCAAGGTTTGTATGAGAATTATTTCTAGAGAAAGAGAAGGGAACAAAAGGAGGAGGAAAAGAGGGGAGAAAGAAGAGAAAGGCACCCATTGAATGAACCCTCCCTTCCTTCCTCCCCTTCTTCCTCCCCTGCATTATCCGGTTCTGATCCTGATCCTCTTCCTATCCTGAGCTGTTTCAATGAAAAAAGTCCTCTCCCCCAGCTCGAACTCATCTCAGCTGCCTCTCCGCATGTTACCCCCATCCTCCTCCTACCCCAGCATGCGTCTCTAATTCCTGTTTACACTTATGAGGCACAAAAAATATTTGGCTTCCTCCACAGTAAGGGGGGGGGGCAATTATAATAGTAATAATAGTAGTAATTGCAGTATTTGTTATGTGCGTACTCTGGGCCAAGCACTGCACAAAGCACTGGGGTCGGACCAGTTCCTGTCCCACACAGGGCTCAAAGTCTAAGAGGGAGGGATAATGGGCATTTAATCCCCATTTTGCAGATGAAGTAACTGAGGGACAGAGAAGTGACTTGCCCAAGGTCACACAATTATTCAAGAATACGAGGTATGCATACACTGACTGAACTTGAGAGAGAAGATGGTGGTGATGCTAATGGTGTGATCCTAATCCATATGCGTGTTATTCCATACATTTTTTTGTATTCCTAAAATCCTCATTTTATCTGGGTAGCCCTCCAACACCCAACATCCCTCTTGATTGACAGCTGATTACCTTAAAAGCACGTTACGTGCTGCTGCCGCATCCAGCCCAGACCCCGCCATTCATCCAGAAGGGTCAATCCCACAGCCTGTGCAGCCGGGAGGGCCGGGTAGGGAGCTGTGGCTTCCGGAGCTAGGTAGTCAATTGATCATTCCTATTAATTGAGCATTTACTGTGTGCAGACCACTGTTCTGAGTGGTTGGGAGAGTACGGTATATCAGAGTCGGTAGACACATTCCCTGCCAACAACAAGCGTACAGTCCGGAGGAAGAAGTGAAATCCTTATCTCTCGGCCCCTCTGCCTGACCCTAATCCCTCGGGCTGGGTGATCCAGGAGAGTTGGGGGCCACCGGGTGGGCAGGTCACTGGGGGATCATGAAAAGCATCTTGGCCAACAGTCATCCCAAGTAGATCATCCTACTTCTGGGCCTCGCCTGCCCCCGCCCGGTGCTCCCTGCGAACAAGGGAATGAGGCCCAGGCGGCAGCGGAGCCAGCAGGGAAGCTGTCGGAGCAGCCATAGAGTGTTCCCACCTCCACCCAGACGCATATTGCACACAGACAGCCGTGCTGTATTGGCACCTGGAGCCCAGGAGCACACCCTCTCCCTCGCAGCAGGGCAAGAGTCAGACTCAGCAATCTATCCTGGATACCTAGCTGGCTGCGTCTCCCTCCAGGCACCGGGCCAGCAAGGATCGCCACTCCATTTCTGGGCGGGGAACTGAGCCCAGAAAAATCAAGTGGTTTCCCGGGGACTCCCTGCAGGGAGTAGTGTTCCTGGAACCTCTGCTCAGCAGCGCCGGCCCCAGGCGCTTAATCGTCCCGGTCGCCTCCTCCTCTGGGCCTGTCCCTCTTTCTGCCCAGAGAATTTCTCACATTCTTCATTTCCAGATCCGTAATCCCGGCCCCACGTGTGGCTTCTTGAGTTTTCCAGCATTTACCTTTAAGGTTGCTCTGATTTCTACCTCGTGTGCCCGGGATCCATCTTCCCTCCCCTGAGTCCCGGGGCTGGACCGCATTAAAGGTCAGCTGTCCGCCACATTAGCCACTCCGTACGTTAACCGTCTCCAAGTGCCGCAACAGACTCGACCGCAGGCTAAATCCCCGGGAGCGTAAACAGGCAGAGAGGAACGATCGGCCCCGTCCAGCTCAAGGAAAGGCCGACGATCCCGGAGGCCCCAGGGGGCCCTAACTACTCACCGATGAGTCTCGACTCGGCACGATCCGATGCCGGACCGTTACCGGTCAACTTCCGACACACAGGTGCCTTCTCCCAACAGTGACCAACTTTGGCCGCCCCAGACCACCCGCTTACCTTAACGAGAGCGGGTCGTCTCCCAAAGGGTGCGGGCTTTAACACCTCGTTACCAACTGTTAAAATTATTCACATCTATCTTTTCCTTGGCATCCTACAGGGGAGAAGCCATTCAAATGTGATGAGTGTAATTTTGCCTCCACGACCCAGTCCCATCTGACGCGACACAAGCGAGTTCATACTGGAGAAAAGCCGTACAGATGTCCCTGGTGTGACTACAGGTAATGGGTCGTTACCGATGAAGTGGTGAGAAATGAGACGAGGCGCGGGTGAAGTTTCCTCTTAAATGACGGCTAAAAATACATCACGTCTACAACAACAGAACTCCAACAGCCACCCTGCCTTAACCTGGGCTTTCATTCTAGCACTTCGCCTGGGTTGGCCAATTTTTTTTTTTTTCCTGTGATATCTGTTAAGCACACACCTAAGCCCCAGGCACTGTAAAAAATGCTGGGGTAGATACGTACTAATCAGGTTGGACCCAGTCCATTTCCCACCTGAGGCCTTAATCCCCATTTTACAGATGATATAACTGAGGCACAGAGAAGTGAAGTAACTAGCCCAGGGTCCCACGGCAGACAAGTGGGGAAGCTGGGATTAGAACTCAGGTCCTTCTGACCTCCAAGCCCCTGATCTATCCAGTAGGCCTTGCTGCTTCTCAAAGTTTCTCTAAATTTTCCAAAATCCGGCCTCATCTCTCCTAAACCCCACTGCTGTAGGTTGTTAGGTGGGCATTCCTCCACACAGTGAGCTCAGGTTTTCAGCGAAATCAGTGATTAAGGGACCACGCTGGTACTCATGCCACATGGACTTTCTTTTTCTTATAATGATATTTATTAGGCCCTTGCTTTGTGCCAGTCACTGTAGTAAGCATTGTGATAGATATATCCCAGCTCGGCCACTTGTCAGCTGTGTGACTTTGGGCAAGTCACTTAACTTCTCGGTGCCTCAGTTACCTCATCTGTAAAATGGGAATTAAGACTGTGAGCCCCATGTGGGACAACCTGATTCCCCCGTGTCTACCCCAGCGCTTAGAACAGTGCTCGGCACATAGTAAGCGCTTAACAAATACCAACATTATTATTATTATTATATAAACTTACAAAGTTGGACACAGCCCATGTCCCACATGGGGCTCATGGTCTTAATCCCCATTTTTCAGATGAGGTAAATGAGGCACAGAGAAGTTAAGTGACTTGTCCAAGGGCACATAGCAAACGCGAAGTGGAGCTGAGATTCTGATTGGATACCTGTGGAGGCCTGAGTGTTTCTCCTGGTCCTGATGCAAATATCCCTGGAGGAAGTAGGGATGTTTACTATGTTGAAATGGGTTGATCTGTTGATTATGTTTTTTAAACTACCCAGATCTACCACCCCGACCCTACCTCCTGAATTCATCGTAGCAATGTCGTCACCCATTCTAGGATGTGTATCTCCAAATTGCTCCACTCTCCGCCTGCAGGAACTAGTGACACACTTTAGGAACATCCATTTCCCCTGACACGGTTATTCCTCTCCGAGTGGCAGTTGGTGGCTTTCGCGGGGGGCTTTTCTGGCTCTGCGAGAGTCTCAACCAATCAATGGGTGGTATTTATTGAGCACTTACTATGTGCAAGGCACTGTGCTAGGCGTTTGGGAGAGTACAATCCAACAGAATTAGCAGACATATTCCTTGCCCAGTCTCCTGCGCCTTGTCGCTGGGTCCGGGGAGGTTACCTGTATCGTGATGGTCTGTGCCCACCCTGGGTCAAGCCCCATTATCCTGGAGATCCCGATCCTGACCTCGCCTCTGGCATGCCCTGCTCTAGTCCGCGGAGCACTGATTGCTTTCCTGAAAAGAGAGTGTGGAGCAAAAGAGTGCCGGACTCAATGTAGTTTCCCACAGGGTGTAGGAATTGATGCGGAGAGAGGCTAAGTACACTGTTGGGTCCCCAAATCCAAAAAATGGGCCCAGGCCACGTATGTGGATTAAAAACCCTGACAAAGCCTAGTCTATATAGTTACGTGATCAAACAGCAATGTAAGTATGGATAAGAAAAGACTGTGAATTTGCTTTTTGGGTACTATCAGAAGTACAGTACCTAATTTTCAAAGTATTGAGCCAAAAGGAACTGTATGCGAGCAACCTTGAGATCCGACATTATCACATCGCTAAATCGAAGTAGACTGTGCTCATTCTCTTCACACCAGTTAGAATATTCCTGGGCAAGGGGAGGGGATTGAGTCAAGGAAACTTTGCATTTCATCCTGAAGTCAGAGAACTCGCTCAATCATTAAAATCATGCAAGGATGCTGCTTCAGAAGAACTTTAAAGAAAGACCCTTAAAATGTCCCCTCCCATTGGTCCGCCCACCCCTATAGTTGGCAGAGAGCTGCAGAGGCCAGGCCTCTCCGCCTCACCCCCAGGATTTGTTAATAATCTGGATTCAGACCAGGAGGCGGCGGAGCAGCACGGGCTGTCCTGGGCCCCTGCTCCATTCAGGTACCCAACGGCTGCCTGGGCCAGGACCCAGTCACCACTGGACATGGAGATATTTCACTTCGCTGCTGACTTCCGAGAGCCCGAGCACTGAGGCCTGAGCACAGTGAGCTGAGCACTCTAACTTGAGCACAGCGGCACCACTGCTCTGGAAGGACCTGCAAGTGGCCCTCTCCGTGCCACTGTGAGAGGGCAGTCCTGAAGTCAGGGAGAGGAGGGGGGCCTTGCTGGGATTTCCTGGGGTGTCCCCAAAAGAGAAAAATTTGGGGTTTAGGCTGTATGGGGCTTATGCCAGATGGATTCCCTCCATGCTTCCTCCTCTTGGGTCCCGCCGGGCCCTGGCCATCATCAGCCAGCAGATTGTGTGTTCTGAGGACTCCCCTCTCCCCAACCCTTCCTCCTCCTTTTCCTCCCCCTCCTTTTCTTCCTTCTCCTCTTCTTCCTCCTCTTCTTCCTCCTCTTCTTCTTCCTCCTCCTCCTCTTTTTCTTTCTCCTTCTGTTCCTCTTCTTCCTCCTCCGTCTCCTCCTGCTCCTCCTCTTCTTCCTCCTCTTCCTCCTCTTCGTCTTCTTCCTCCTCTTCGTCCTCCTCCTTTTCAACCTCCTCCTACTTCTCCCAGCACCGCAGCCCCAAGGGCCCCCTTTTCCCCCGGGTTTCTCACAGCGATCGAGCAGAAGGTGATCATACCTCTCGTCTGTTCAGCTCATTAGTATTTTGATTATTCTTGGCGATAAAAGGTTTCAACATATTCTTTTCTTGACAAGACAGTTTTATCATTCAATGTACAGTGGAGTTTGCTTATGCAAGTGAACAAAAGGTGAGTTAACCTTGAGTAGAAGTGTAGCAAAAATTGCTAATGCAGGAACATTTCTAAAGGTGGGAACTATTGTGCATTAAATATGGAAATTTGAACAACTGCACAGGCACCCAGAGCTACTCTTTCCCCATGGCAACAGAAACTATTCAAACATTTTAGACGGAACCAGAAGAAAACTGCTGTTTTGGCTATGGAAAGGAAGTGATGTTGGTCATAACTCTGTAGCAGCTAAAGAGTTGCCCTTCTTATGTGGGAAGTAGTTTGAATGGCTGTCGTTTCCCCAAAGGGATATTATTTGGCGTCCTGATTTTTTTTTTTTTAGCCTCAGAAATGACAAAATCCTCATTTAAAATAGTTTGTGAAGAAGGAAAAAAGTGTCATTTGGTTGCAGTGATTTCAATATGTAAATAGTCATTATATAACTCAAGTTTTATTAGGCACTTATTCTTTGGAATCCTTTACATTTCTGAATTTTGAATTCCTCTTATTCCTTTCTTCATTCTTTCAAGATTCTCTAATCCCAAAAGAGAATTGTTTGTTTCAGGAGAACTGTATCAATGCTAATCAGAAATTATTTTTTGGATGGGAAGATAAAGCTCAACGTTAGTGAACAGTCGATCATTGTTTCATTTTGACCGATACGTTGTTCATCTGATCTTAGCGAAAGAGCGCGAGTAATAGTAATTATTCATGAAAAAATGTGCACGTGGCAAATTCTTCTAGATTTCTTTACAAAACAAGATTCTAATTGGCCTGTGGACCCTGGAGCCATTTTCCAGGTTTGCCCTATTAATTTCACCTCTCCGCTTAGAAGTACAAATGTGTTTTTTCTACTCACCTCCTCCCTGAAATAACCATGTATCTCTTGTGCTAAGAAGTCCGTATATGCCACTGTCCCCCCAAACCTCTTCCCTGTCAGTTTTGGTTCTCTGCAGTTGTAGAGCACAGAGTGGGTCTTTTGGGGTGCTGACCGGCAGATGCTAATAGCCTGTTAAAGCTTGTTATGGGCAAGGAACATGTCTTCTAATTCTGTTGCATTTGTATTCTCCCAAGCGCTTAGTACAGTGCTCTGCACATAGCACTGTGAAGCACGGAGAAGCAGCGTGGCTCAGTGGAAAGAGCATGGCCTTTGGAGTCAGGGCTCATGAGTTCGAATCCCAGCTCTGCCACTTGTCGGCTGTGTGACTGTGGGCAAGTCACTTCTCCCTCATCTGTAAAATGGGGATTAAGACTGTGAGCCCCATGTGGGACAACCTGATTCCCCTATGTCTACCCCAGCGCTTAGAACAACAGTGCTCGGCACATAGTAAGCGCTTAACAAATACCAACATTATTATTATTATTACATGCTCAATAAATGCCATTGATTCATCTTGTAAAGCCCTCCCAAAGCTAAGGGGAAGCAATGTGACCTAATAGAAAGCACACAGGACTGGGAGTCAGAGGATCTGGATTCTAATTCTGGCTGTGCCACTTGCCTGCTGTGTGACCTTGGGCAAGCCACTTAACTTTTCTGTGCTTCAGTTTTTTCATCTTTAAAATGAGGATAAGGAACTTGTTCTCCTTCCTGCTCAGACTCTGAGCCAAAGGGACTGGGTCCAACTTGATTATCTTGTATATGCCCTAGAACTTAGAAGAGTTCTTGACACAAAGTAAAGTGCTTCACAAATACCATAAATTTTTATTATTACCATCATCATTATTACTATTAAAATTATCATCATCATCATTACTGTTAAAGCAAGGGGCACAAGCCCTCTGGGCTTGTTCACTGCATCACTAGCAATGCTGCTGATGGAGAAGGATGGTGCTCAAGACTCTAAGGCCTAGATGGATCTCCTGGCCGTGGTTTGGATGTGTCAGCTGGCCCTCTGGGGATGGGGAGTGACTGCAACTAGGGCAAGAGAGGAACTGGGGACCTGGGGGTGAAAACTGGGCTTCTGAGCCACCCGCCAATTTAGGACCTGAACAAGCTGGAGGCGGGTTTTCCGGTCTTGTCTTATCTCCCCCAATTTCTAGGAAAGAGGAATGCTTTCTTGGGGGCTCTCAGGGAAGGGCTAGACCCTGGAATTTCTAGACCATCCTCTCTCTCTCTCTCACTCTCTCTATTTTGCTCTTTCCCCTTCCCATTCTCAGTTTTCCTGGGATTTTGCTCATTTTGCCCACAGAAAGGCCTTTTGTAGCCCACATTGTCGCAGCCCTTTGGTGAGCAGTTAAAGACTTGAAATATAAATACATGAATAAGTGAAATCAATGAAAAAGACCCCAGGGGTTCACATGGTGAAATCAAAAATGCCCACAACTAACAGATACGAATAGACTTTTGTGCTCATCTTGTCTTTAATTTGAAATGAGTAACATTGGTTTAATTTAGAATCTGCAATAATGGAAAAGGTCAATTTCAAAAGAAGATGTAATTCTAACAGACATTTTAAAAACAGGAATACATATATAGCACAAATAATCTTTGTTTAACTTTTTAATCCTGGCTCTTGTTGGCATTTAAAGTACTGGTCTTTTGGTGACTTCGGTTTGCATTTACCCAGATTAATTTCTTTTTCCCCCCAGAGTTTTAGTATGAAATAGCTGGCTGTCCCTCATACAGAAGGGGCCACTGAAGCAGCAATGACCCCTGGGTGTCCCCCATCCCTAGGCCCAGTTCCCAATCTCTCAGGGCCCCTATGCCAAATGTCTCTTGCTGGGTAGTTGCGTTAACTGTTTTCACTTCCATGTCCTTGGCCTAATGATCCCTTGAAGCTTCTGCTGAGAAAGAGCCTCTCTTTTCTCTATAGAAATAAGAACCATCCAGTGATGGAAAACACAATTTGCTGACCCAAGGCCCAAGATCCTGCCCTTGTTTTGGCCCCATAAACCGGGACCTGGTCTTCCAGATCCTTGCTGATGGGGAGCTATGCTCCCCCAGAGAGCAAGCAAGGGCCTGGAGAGGAGAACTCCTGGATTTCTATGAGTGCAAGGTGCCTGCTGGTGCACAGGAGCTTTTCTCTGTGACCCTCACACTTGAGGACGCAGCCTCACCATCGGCAGTGACATTCTGGAACCACGGGACAGCACTCCTGCCCCGTTGGAGGCCTTAGGAATGTCCCAGTCGAACAGTTGTCCGCTCGGTTCTAGGGAGATGCGCAAGTGGCCTCTAGGGACCCTGGGAGAGATTTTCTCTTCTGGTTTTCACCGCTATATGATGGCTGCATCCCATAGACCAGAAAGTTAGTGCTTTCCCTTTGAATATTAAATCCCGGGTGTCTTTCTAAGTGGGCCCAGCCTTTGCCCTTTGAGGGCCCAACTGCTGAGATGCTGTCTCTAAAGTGATTTCAGGATCCGGTGAGTACGGAGCACCCAGTCCACACGGGCCCCTTGTCCCTCTGCCTGTCGTGGGTGCGTGAGTAGACTCGGGTCGGCAGCCTCAGTCGCTGAGGCAGCGCAAACATCCCTTGCAGGCTTCTAAATTAACACCAGTAAACTGGAACCTCACCGGAGGTAATTTTGGACATACTTGTGAAATTCAGAAACAAGCAGATTCGGGCCCACCTTCCTTACCTCAGCGAGGTCTCCGCCAACTCCAAGCAACAGAAATTAATTTTGATAAGAGAAAATCTGGGCATTCGTTCTGCGGTCTTTTGTGGAAGAGTCTCCAAGGTGTCAGCATTAGTTTGCTGTACAATAAGTTGTTTGTTGATCTAGCTGAATGAGGCAGTGGGATCACAGATTAATTACAGAGCCATTTTGAGCACAGTGACCGTACTTTCCCTTTCCTGTCTCTTAAAGTAGAATCCAAATAAACATGTTTATTTTCCCTGCTGCCGCTGGTTAATCCCAAACCCAGTCATTAGAAAAGGACCAGAGCTACCTGTAGGGAAGGCCTTCCTATGAGGGATTGCTCTGGCCAATCCCTTGGGGACCAGTTAGGCATCCCAGGATATATTGTGGCAGAAAAATTGAGCCCTTGGAGAGGAAAAAAATAGAAAACGTTTAGAGGGCAGTAGTCTGTTGTATAAATTCCTATTCCTCAGACACCAGAGCCATTATCCCATACAAAGCAGCCGGGAGGCTCTCTCACCCCTCGGGAGAGAGAGGTACTGGGAATCAAGCTTCTGGGGAAAGACGGACATTGAAAGTTTTTGTTTTTCTGATGGAGAGAGCCCGGAGTTTCACATTTCAGCCCGTCCCTCGGCTCCCATCCTCTCTGTGGATCTGGGAGATTGACGTCGCCACCAAGCAGCCCCTACTGCCCCCGCCCCTGGAGCACTCTATTCCCTTCCTAATCTCAGTTCCCAAAACCGAGTTGGACATCGTTGATTTTAGCTGCAGGGGGTCAAACCGGCAAACCTGTTCTAGGGAGCGAAAACCAAGCATTGATAGAGTTTATTCTCCCTCCTCCGTACAGTCCGGAACCCCCATCCTCCCGTCCTGGCCGGTCCCAGCCCCCATTCTTGCTTCAGTTTCTCCATTCCCCCGGTCTCCGCAGCCATCAGAAAAGCCCCAGATTGTCCTCGTCTGAAATTGGGGAGCCACCCACCCCAGCCCTAGACTTTCCAGAAGCAGGAGTCAGCACCCAGGCCTGCCGCGTCAGGATGCTCCACTCCCTGGCCTAGCCAGAGGCCTCCCGGTGAGTCAAATGGCACCCTAACTGTCTGTCCCAGCTGAGTGGGCTCCACCCTCCACGTGGAGCAGAAAGCCCAGTGGAACAGTCAGTCCACGGCTCTTTCCATCCCCACAGTGCAGTGGCTCAGTGCTTAAACAAGGAGGACAAGCAGGGGTTAGCATAAGGAGACGGTGGAGTTCGGGCACCTGTCGGGAGCTGTTCAGCGGGGGAAGCATTTACTTTGTGCTGAGCCATAGGTCTTTCCTTGAGGGTGTGAATGGACATTTTCCGATTCAGGGCCTGGACCCTCCCCATTCTGGAAAGTCGAACGGAGGGCAACTTACCGAGAGGAGGAGGTGTGTGTGGCCTTGTGGAAAACAGGAGAGCTGGATTCTAGCTCTAGCTCTGACCCTGGTCTAGCGAGGTGATCTCGGGCACGTCACTTGACTTCTCGGGGCCGCAGTTTCCCCAGCCGTAATGTGGGGCTAGTGGACCTGCTTCTCCCTACATCAGTGGGAAAGTGGGGGGATTAAAAAAAAGTGCTGCACAGAATCAAGGTCCTGTGTAATAGGACGGTTAATTGGTTCTTGTGACAGCTGAAGAAAGGAACAGAGCTTCACAGCTCATGAAATCAATGTAAGTCTTCAGGATTGGCATTTGCTAAGGGCTAGCATGCTGTTCACTGTGTGAATAAGCTGGTCAGTTCAGTTCCTACAGTGTGCCAAGCACGGTGCGTCCCTGCACTGTGGAACTGGGCAGTACTGAACTCAAGGAGCTTGCAATCGAGGGAAAGTAATAGTAACGACAGTAATAATAATAATAATTGTGATAGTTGTTAAGTGCTTAATACGTGCCAGGCACTGTACTAAGAGCTGAGGCAGATGCAAGCAAATCAGGTTGGATCCAGACCATGTCCCATATGGGGCTCACACTCATAATCCCCGTTTTACAAATGAGGTAACCGAAGCACAGAGCAGTGAAGTGACTTATCCAAGATCACACGGCGGACGAGTGGCAGAGCCAGGATTAGAACCCAGTTCCTCTGTCTCCCGGGCCCCTGCCGTATCCACTAGACCACGCCGCACTCTCGACAACCACAAAGATAAGACATAGGATAACGGTGGTATTTGTTAAGCATTTCCTATGTCCTAAGCCTTGGGAAAGTTACAGTCACAATCACATCAGGCCCAGTTCCTGTTCCTCATGGGGCTCGCAGTCTAAAGGAGAGATGAGGAAATTGAGGCTCAGAGATGTTAAGTAACTTGCCCGAGGTTACACAGCTGCAGGTGGCAGAGCCGGGTTTAGAACCCAGGTCTCCTGACTCCCAGTCCCGTACCCTGTCCAGTAAGCCATGCCGCCTTTGTGCTGTAACAGCTCGCTCTGGTCTGGCTCGTGTAGCCTGCAGTATAGACGTGCAAGGGAACGGTGAGGCGGACGCCCCGTCCACCGCCCCTCGCCTGCCGTGGCCGAGCCGGGCCCTGGCATCACGGCGAGGCCATGCCCGGGCCGTGTCTTTTCTATGCACACGGGGTCTTCCCCTTTCTCTGAGCCATTTCCAGAAGCTGCTGCTCTCTGCTGTTTTGGCTTGTGACATCACTGTCTAGAAACAAAAATATGTGGTTACCAAACTCTAGTTTCTAGAGCAATAAAGTGTTCCCGGGGTGTTATAAAAGCTCTAAATATATCAAGAGACTCTGGTGACATCATAAACCAGTTGAACATCACTCTGGTGGCTTATTGTGATATCACCCGACCCCTTCCGTATTTACAGCCTAGCATTCTGTTCCTCCTCCAGTTCTGTTGCTCAGCTTTATGTTTCTGCAGACTGACAGCTCCAGCCTCGTTCTCTCTGCCCAGTTTTCCACCGATTGCAACGTCAGATCCGTCTGTTCTTGTATGTTGAAGCCCCTGGTCTCCCCCTCTCCCAAATAGCTGTATTTCTGACGACGTTCCGCTCTAGAGCCAGCAACGTGTGGCTTCTGAGAGATATGTGACAAAAAGGGCGAGGTGGGTACCGGAGTCAACGCTTATGGAATGGGGCCAGAAAAAGCCCCCCAGCACACCTGGGGGCAAGGAGAGAGGGAGCTGTTTTTGCGTTTGGGCATCTTGCAGGGCAGCGGGTCAGCAGAAGCTGCCCCATAAACAAGGGAAGGCAAGTCAGCGAGCTGCCCGGGATGTTGCTGGTTGTTCTTTTTACCCTGCCAGGGGCATTTGCAAACCTCTCGAAAGGGCCTTCTGTCCATCCATAGTGGGGGGCCCATTCATCGTGCTTCCAGCCTTCTCAGGTCCCCTCCACCCTGACTCGGTTTCCCTCCTGTTCTATCCAGTAACTCGCCAGCGGCTCGAGGGACATCTTTACAGTGAGAGCAGCCCCATGATAAAAGCTCCTCAGCCACAGAGTCAGGGGATTGTGAGAGGAGTGGTACAAAGAAGCGGATTTGTGTTTTTTGTTGTTGTTTTGTTTTTTGTATTCGTTAAGCACTTACTGAGTTCCAGGTACTGTACTAAGTGCTGGGGTAGATATAACATAATCAGCATGGACACAGTCCCCATCGCCACGTGGGTTTCACAGTCTTAATCCTCATTTTACAGATGAGGTAACTGAGGCTCAGAGAAGTTAATCGACTCACCCAAGATCACACAGCAGCCAGGTGGCGGAGCTGGGATTAGAAGCCAGGTGTTTCCCTTCCTGCTGGGAGCTGAGCTTAGTAGATTGTTTCGTTCATTCAGTCATATTTATTGAACGCTTACTGTGTGCAAAGTACTGTACTAAGTGCTTGGGAGAATACAAAATAACAGTGCCTCCCTAGTTGCTTCTGAGCTTCCTTGCTTTCACCAGGTGGGTACTTTTTGAGCCATGGCTATGAACCATTTTCGAAAATGACCAGGGAGAGAGCCTCCTCCCCTGTCCTCCCCGAACGCTCTCTCTCTGTCTCTCTTCAGCAGCAAAAATGGGCTGTGCGCACCCTCGGGGGAATTGCCCAAGGAGTAGGAGGCATCATTTGAACGGCATCCCTCCGTGCTGCCTCAACCTGGAGTGGGAGCAGGGGCTTGCTTACCGTTGGATTCAGATGGAGCACCTTGGAAAATTGAGAGGGCCCACGGCTGCATTGATCGCACAGCCCAGCCCACCGGCCTAGCCAGGTGAGGCAAGTACAGACTGGGGACAAGCACACACTCCCTCGCTCTGTCTGCGCACACGTCTGCTCACAAACACACACATGAACACAAGAACACGCACACCCGCCGGATCTATTTTTAACCAGGCCCCCATTTAAAGGACCCATTGCTCGGCTGCACGAGAATCTGAAAACAAGGCTGCAGTTTTCTAAAAAAGGGCTTTTTTTAGTTTAAAAGTGGAATATATGTTTTCTTTAGCTGTAAAAGCACAATCAAGGCAACATGATAAGTGAGTCAGTGTTGTAAAAGTAAAACTAATTTTGCCTTCACTCACATGAGCTATAGGAGGAGGGAGCTTTATTGTCTCTGGGAAGGTGATAAGGCAGAGTAATTGTATATTATACTGTCCCGGAACATCTGCCTGAAGACTGTTGGAGCAATTCATCTATCATGGACGGTGCGGCGTGTTTTGTCTTTCGAGTCGGAGCCGTCCCCACCGCCGGCCCGTGCGGAGGTTTTGATAGGGACTGTGGCTGGGCCGGGCTCACATTAATCAGGCTCCTTGTTCAACACTCCAGCTGACATAATTACAACCTGTGCACAGCAGTTATTCAAGTCGAGTCCTTGTCACTCGTGGTGCGAAACTACACAGCTCAGATCCCGAAGGAGATTGCCTTATCACACAGAACAAGGGCTCACAGGAGTTGAAGAGAATAGAAATGGGAAAATGTCTTCCGGGAGTGCTATATAGTCCTTTAAAATAAGACATTTGAGAGACTTACAAGGGACAAAGAGAAGCATTGTGCGGGGCCTGAAATGAACAGGTTATTATTTTTAGAAGGATTACACGGGCCGTTTTGGGGAAATGGACATGGATTATTAAAGAAATTCTGAGCTCTCTCTCTTATCATTCAGTGACTCTGCTCTATTAGTTTTCTCCAGAAGTGATAAAATAGTTTTAGACTGATAAGAGCTTTAAGGACCTCTCGATAGAATTCATCGGAACCCGACTAATAAAAGTGACCACGCTGCCCGGGGAGTCCCGCACGGACAAGTGACGAGGGGCAGGCGGGCGGGCAGACGGTGTCGGTGCCGACCGGCAAGTTCGTAAGCCACGCGGGTGCCGTGCAGGGGTCGGGAAGAGACTCCCGGATCTGGCCGTTTTGGCCCGGGGTGGGGGGCTCCTCACACTCCTCTCTGAGAGAGAGAAGGCCGGCGACACTGCCCATTCCCCACATTTGCCATGGGGCCGACGGCTACTCTTCCCACACTCTCATATGCCGATAACGTGCACAGCTGCAATGGCTAAAATGGAATTTCTTCCTCGGGCAGAATATTCGAGTGTGGGAGAGTCTGGTGATTTATGCCACCGGAGTCTATAAAGCTGCCAAATAAACCATGTTCTTCCGGGCATGTGGCACGGGCAAGGACCATTCTCTGGGGAGATCCTGGGCAGTGGAGGGGGAGGGGAGGGCACGCTGACCAGGGAGGTGGACCCATCCCAGGAAAGAGGGGTTCTGACTGGGCTGGGAGAATCTCCTTGAACGCGGATCTTGACTCCTGGTTCCGTGAATATTTTCCTCAGATTATCTGAAATGGTGCTGCGGACACGCGGGCGGGGCTCAGAACTGGGAGCGCGACAGTGAATTCTCTTTTTGAGATGACCGAGTGGGATTTGCAGAGTGTGTGTTTTTCTGCATGATGTGACTTCTCTGAAGGTTTTAAGAGGCAAAGTGTTCCAAAGCCAACCGTGGGGTCCTGTGAGGCCTTGGGGGTTTATGCGGCTTAGGCGACTGGATGAATGTGGGTTTTGCCACTCCGGGACCTCCTATGCCAGGCCTGTGGGGTCTCTGCTCCGGACTGCCACCAGAGCCCTCCCCCGATGCCTGCTCCCGTACAAACTGCTTTGTGCCCCACCACCTGGGTGGCCCCTATCTAGTTTGGCCAGACACTTCCCAAACAGTTTTTTTGTTTGTTTGTTTGTTTGATATTTATTAAGCGATTACTAGGCACTGTACTAAATGCTAGAGTAGGTGTAATAATAATAATAATAATAGTAATAATTACGGTATTTGTTAAGCACTTACTATGGCCAGGCACCGTACTAAGCGCTGAGGTGGATACAGGCAAATTGGGTTGGACACAGTCCCTGTCCCACCTGGGGCTCACAGTCTTAGTTCCCATTTTGCAGATGAGGTAACTGAGTCACAGAAAAGTTAAGTGACTTGCACAAGGTCACACAGCAGACAAGTGGAGGAGCCAGGATTAGAACCCATGACCTTCTGACTCCCAGTCCTGTGCTCTATCCACTCTGCCATGCTGCTTCGAAGCTAATCAGGGTGGACATAGTCCATGTGACACATGGAGCTCAAATTCTCAATCCCCAGTTTGCAGATGAGGTGACTGAGGCATAGTGAAGTTAAGTGACTTGTCCAAGGTGACAGAGCAGATGTAAGTGGCGGAGCCAGGATTAGAACCCGGATCCTTCTAACTACGAAGCCCATGCCCTATCCAGTAGGCCATGCTGCCCCTCTTGGAAGTGTGCCCGCCCTGCTTCTTCTTGCCCCCGTCAGTGCTCCCCACTTCCTCCGGTCCTCCCCACCCATTACTCCTTCTACCCCCACCAGTGCTCCTCACCCTCCCTCCATTCCTCCCCTTCCCCTCAGGCCCCTTCCTTCCCCGAGTCCCCTGGACTTCCTGTCAGTGCTTTCCACATCTAGCACCTGGGATGGCCCTGCCTCATCAACTGCTTTTTGGGAGGCGATGTCAGTCTCCCGCCTTGTTACGTCGACGGAGGAGAGGGGACCTGGTCGTCTAAAGTTCGGTTTGCCCTCGGGGAGACTCTTTCTGGCTGATCCTCTATGGGGCTCAGCACTGGCCAACCTGTCCTCTTCCCTCGTGGCCACTCCAAACCGTCTCTGCCTTTCCAGCGACTGAATGGGTGTTGTTCTTCCTCTTCCTCCTCTTCTTCCTCTTCCTCCTCCTCCTTCTCCTTCTTCTCTTCTCCTTGTCAGCGCACTGGAACCCACTCAGGGTTTTCAGGAACCATCGAAGGGCAGTCTTGGACTCCCTAGCCTAAATTACCAGACTCTTCAGAGTTGGAAATATTTCTGAATATTTACCTTTACTTGTGCTGACTTCTCCTTCCGCTCTGGCCACCATCTGACTCTTTCCGCTCTACCTTCTAACACACCCACATCTCCCCTATCTTAAAAAATCTTCTCACAATTCCACTTCACCATCTTAGCTATCAACCCATCTCCCTCATCCTCCGGACCCTGTCCCAACTCCTCGGATGGGTCGTGTCCATCCACTGTCTCCTCTCCCACCCCCTCCTGGAACCCCTGTCATCCAGCATTCATCCCCTTCACTCCACTGTGACTGCTTTCTCCAAGCCCACCTGTGATCTCGTAGCCAAATCTAACACTCTACATTTTCCTAGCCCTCTTTGACCTTTTGGCTACCTTTGATGCCCACAATTAGAGAGTGAGAGGCAAAAGAAGAGGCTGGGCCTGGGAGCCAGAGAACCTGGGTTCTAATCCCAGATTTGCCACTTGCCTGCTGTGTGACCATGGGCAAGTCACTTGACTTCTCTGTGCCTCAGTTTTGACATCTGTAAAATGGCAATATCTGTTCTCTCTCTTACTTAGACTTTAGATATTTGATTTTCACCCATCCCCATCCCCCTCAACCCTACAGCACTTATGTGTGTATCTTTAAATTATACGTTATGATATGTTTCCTGGGCAGGGAACATATCTGCTAATTCAGTTGTATTGTGCTCTCCCAAGTGCTTAATACAGTGCCCTGCACATAGTAAGCACTCAGTAAATATGATTGATTGTCTGTGAACCCCATATGGACTAGGGAAGATGCCTAACCTAATTACCTTGCATCTACCCCAGCATTTAATACAGTGATTGGCACTTAGTAAATGCTTAACAAATACTACAATTATTATTTCCTCTTGCCTCCAGAACATTTCCACATTCGAGCCATGCCCACACCTTAACCTCAAGAAGCCTGAAGCTTCCATCTCAAATCCTCCTCCCCCTCACTTTCCAATCACAGTTGACACCAACCATCCACCTCATCTCCGAAGCTCCAATCGCTCTTGACTCCCCCATCTCTTTCCGCCCCCATCTTCAGTCTATCCCTAAATCCCGATGATTTTTCCTCTCCACAACATTTTCCGGAGCTGCTCTTTCCTCGCCATTTAAATAGCCACCCTGCTGGTCCAGGCCATTTCCATATCGCCGTTTCCTACTGCGTCAACTGTCTCACTGGTTTCCCTGACTCCAGTCTCTCCCCTCTCCATTCTGTATTTGACTTTGGGCTGGAATCGTCTTTCCAAAATGTCATTCTGTGTTCTGAGGTGTATTTTTCCCACCTCAAAAATCTCCAGTAGTTACCCATTACTGTCTGTATCAAGCAGAAACTCCTGAACATTGGCTTTAAAGCACTCCACCCATTCTCATACCTAGCCACTCTCTTCCCCAACAGCATCCCACTTCACAGTCCCTGTTCCACATGGGGCTCACAATATTAATCCCCATTTTACAGATGAGGTCCAGAGAAGTGAAGTGACTTGCCCAAGGTCATACAACAGACAAGTGGTGGAGCCAAGAATAGAACCCAGGTCCTTCTGACCCTCCGGCCTGTGCTCTATCCACTAGGCCATGCCGCTTCTCGTTATTGATTGATTGATAATAAAACTCCAGGCTAAGTAAGATGGAAATTTCCAGAGAATTGGCATATCAAGAGGCAAAAGAAATGGCATGACTCTAGCATACAGTTTCACACTTATTAAAGAACAATTTTCATGCTCTGAGTAACAGTTGATTTTGTGATAATCAGTTGTCTCTGGTCCTGTCCCCACACCCTGTAAGACATGTCATTCTCTCCTCGACGTGGAAATCCTTGGCGTAGGGGCCAAAGTGACCACCGTCCCCGGGCTTGCGAGCCACTCTTTCCTTGGGCCACTCTGCCCCCTGGGCCGCTCTAGTCCCTGTGTATTTTCTAACAGTCAGTCCTCGGGTGAAGGAATGAAGTCTAAGTCCCACACCCCGGTCTTTTCTTTTCCCACATCCCAGCCAAATAGTGGGGAAAAGATCTGGGAATATGCTCTGCCAGGAGAGAAGCCATAATCCTTTGGAGCATGAAGCTTTCAGGATACCACTCTCCTATAACCCCAGGCTTTTGAAAGGTGAACATAAGAGGAGGCCAATTTCCCTCTTTGGTCACTTCCCCAACCTCTTGATGGATTCTGAGGGTTGGGGAGTGGACCAAGGCAGGATACTAGCATCTGAGCCGCGGAGCTGGTGTGGCATCAGCGCCCTTTCCCCTTGCCCCATCCCGTTGGGACCAAGTGTGCCGTTGTTTCTTGGTTCTCTCCAGCAGTCCGAAGAGCGATTTGGACCTTGTCTCTTACCTGTGTTGGGACTCGGGAAGAGACTGAAAAGGCTTGTTTTGGAAGTTGGTACGGGGGATCCTGCTGCTGCTGGTGTGGGGAGGCTCATTTTGCACACAGTGGGCCCCCAGTACAGCACTCTGCACACAGTGGACCCCCATTACAGTGCTCTACCCACAGTAGGTGCCAAGTACAGTGCTCTACATCCGGTTAGTGACTAGTAGAGTGCTCTGCACTGAACGGATGCCCAGTCCAGCACTTAAAACAACGCTTGGCACATAGTAAGCGCTTAACAAATACCATCATTAGAATTATTACAGAGTTTTGCACACAATAGTTACCCAGTATGGTGCTCCTCTACTTGTGGGATAAAGAATCACAGTTTTTGACACCACTCTTTTGTTCTTTATCTGTCTTTCTCTGTCCTCCAAATGGTAGTGAATGCCAGAACCCTTTTTCTGTGTCCTCTTCTTTTCTCTCATTCCGTTTCAAGGTTTTCTTTTGCTAAGAAGGACTTGGAGCACTCCTTCATGAAAGCAGGCTCAATTCTTGCGATTCCATTCTTCTTTTCAGAACAGTTTTAATCTAGCAGGGTTGTAATTAAAGTGTCTCTGCGGACACACTAGCTGCCTCCTACTTTTGTGGGTGTTAATACATACTCCCTAGGCACAAGTGCCCTAAAATGGAACCTTTAGCAAGAAACAGAAGATCAGTTCAGTGTCTTCTCAATGTGGCAGAGCCGTGGGCAGCTGCAGCCGGCCTGGAGGTGGTAATCAGAAATGGGGCGACTCTCTTAGAACAGAGTCTACGGGAAGACCGTGACCCCAGGAGGGAGGCGCGAAAACAGTGCCAGGCATCGGAGGTGATATTGCAGCTGTGCAACAAGGGCGATCTTCCCGGTCCACGGTGTGAGAGGGACCATAGGTCACAGGCACGGAGAGAGAGATCTAGCAGATGGTTACTGTCCTTAGGGTTCAAAGGGGCCACTGCACTATCTCCTAACAAAGAATCTCCTCTTACATGCCTATGTCTTCCCAAGCTTTCCCGTGCAAATCAATGTCTGCTTAACCCTGTTGCTGGTTCAGTGAAAAGGATTTGGCTGTGGGGATCAGGAGCCCTATGTTCTCTTCCCGGCCTTTTTGGCTGGGGCTGGGCCTTCAGTGGGGAAGTTTTTCTGACTGGAGGCTTTTAATCCCAGTGGGTGAATGTGGCCATTAGAAAGTCAGAAAGTCCTCTCCATGTAAAAAATCCTCCTTCCTCCTGGTGCACCAGCAGCACAGGGTTCTCCGTGAGGACAGGCCCTCCCATTGAACCAGAAGGCCCCTGTGGGCATCAGGGCATCAGTGCAGTCCAGGCTGCTGGTGGGAGAGTGGGAGACCTGCACTACTGGGTCCCCCAAATTCATGCTCAAGGCATCGAGTGGAAATTAGCATCTAGTGGGGGTGATGAGAATTTACAACCCCCTCATCCCCGATTACCCCACTGGCCTCATTTTCCTCCCATTTCCCACCAAGAAATTCAGCCCAAGCTTCTTCAAGAGCAGTTGTGGTTTTTCCAGCTCCCTCTGCATCTGGACCATTGTTTGCTCCGCTGCTTGGCTGCTCCTCCCTCTTTCTTGCTTGGACCAGGTTTGGCAAGAGTGATGGGTGGTGGTGGTTGGTGGCAGAACCGGCTTTCTATTTTGCTTTCCTACCAGGGTCACTACCTGCTGAGATTTCCCCCCTTTTGGAATCAACATTGTCTTCTCTTTCTTCGCTCCCTCAGTGAGAGTTCACTCTGCTCTCCCTTTTCCCCAGTTTTGTACCCACACTTAAAGTATATGTATCTTGATCACTGAGTTTACTTCTGCTGGTGACTGATGGGCCTTGAAGGTGTTTTCATTCCTAATTGGTGTTTCAGGGAATGATGGGGCCGGGATTGGGTCTGATAATCCTATTGTACTTCCCTAAGTGCTAAGTACAGTGCTCTGTACACAGTAAGGGCTCTATAAGTACAATAGTTGGGATGATTGACTGCTGGCCTGGCAGACTACATATGGTTGTATTCAAACGGGTAAAAGTGAAGGCCGGGTTCATGGCTGATGTGAGAAGGAGATGGGCATGTATTGAAGTGCCATAAAATAATTCCATAAATAAATGCCATGTGACGGTGGCTGTCTGTCCAGCCGTGTACTCTCACTGACCCCCATTTGAACTGCTCTTTGCTTTCTCCCTGATTAGGTCCAACTGTGCTGAAAACATCCGCAAGCACATCTTGCACACGGGTAAGCACGAAGGCGTGAAGATGTACAACTGCCCCCAGTGTGACTACGGCACCAACATCCCCGTGGAGTTCCGCAACCACCTGAAGGAGCAGCACCCCGACATCGAGAACCCTGACCTCGCTTACCTGCATGCAGGTAAGATGCTGTCCTTTCTCAGCCCTAGCTCTGATGTGGCTCCAGGTCGGGCCTAGCTCCGGCTCAGCTCCAGCATCACCTCTGCTCCCGTGCAGGCTTGGCTCTGACACGCTTCTAACTCCGGCTCCGTTGTGGCTTGATCCCAGCTCTGGCTTGTGGTCTCCACTGCTCCCATGCAGGGTCTGCCCGGAGAACAACCCCTCCCCTCCCGGGGTCCCCTCTCTGATACGAGGGGGCACCTGGAGCTGTGGGATTTGAGAAGGGAAAGCAGAGAGCGGCTCGGTACTTTCCTCTAGGAGGTGGCGTTGGAAAGAAGGGGAAAGAGGGCGAGGCGGTGCCAACTGATCAAAGGCGAAGGCCACAGATAAACCCTAGGTTAGGGATGGCACAAACCTCTCTTGCGTGCCAGAGTTGCAAGAGTGTGGCGAGCCGACTCGTTCATTGGTTTCTGTTGTCTGATCGCGGGGTTTGGAGGGGCTCCAACCCTCAGCCTTTCACCTCTTCTGACTAGATTACCTCAGCAACCCAGGGGCCCAGCCCGGGATGCCTTTCCTATGAATCCCCTTTGCAAGGGCAATCTAAGAAGGCAAATTTGAGACAAGTCTCTCTCTCTCTCTCTCTCTCTTTCCCTCTTTCTCCCTCTATCTTTTCTCCAGTTTTTTTCTCTCTCTCCATCACTCTTGATGTCTCCCTCTGTGTCTCTGACTTGCAATCAATCAATCATTGGTATTTATTGAGCGCTTACTATGTGCAGAGGGAAGAGGTTCCAGAAGCTCTGTGAGTCAGTGCTGGCTCTTAGAAGTGAGAAGGAGCCTTGGGAAAACTGATCCCGGCTGCCTAGGGGTCCGGCTCAAAGCGCATGTGGGCCATTTCCCTCGGGGCGAGGGAGCCCCAGGCCGAGCCCCTTGTTCCCAGTTGCCAGGATTGTGCCCACAGGGACCCTCACAGGTGAGACGTTGCTTGTGTCACCAGGGTTGATGTTGGCCGAGAACATTGGGCTGCCTCGAGGATGAAAGGTCGGTGTGAGCCAGGGTAGGCCTTGTGGGTCTGCGCTGTTGGAAGTCCTGTTCTTCCCTGCCACTGCCAACAACGTGGAATGGTGAGTGGGACGGTCCTTCCCCGCCAGGGCTACCCCCTGCAATGTTCACCTCCAGCACCACGTGGGTAGGGGCTGCTTTCCCGCCTTTGCCAGGTGCTGGCCAGGCCCCAAGGGAAGGCCTGATGCTGAGGGGAAAGAGAAGCCCTAGCTGCCCCCCAGGCCCCTGGGCCCCACTCTGCAGGCTTCTTAAAAGCCTCCTGCCTCAACTAGGAGTAGATTCCAATTCAAGTTGACACTTTTTATTTACAGAGATTTTAGCACAGGTGTCAGCCATGTGGTTTCATGAATCTGATGATGGGTGGGATTGTAAACTTTCAGGCACTGATATAAAATCCTGGCAGTGTTTTATGCCCCGGCCTGAAAGATTCTCTCAACCACGTCCTCTATCTCTACAATATTAATGTGTTGAGAATTTTGTGAGCCGAGATCCAGTGAATCAGGTTGCCCCGTTATTTGATAAAAGGTTTTGATTCCTAGCAGGGAGAGATGGAGTTTACAGCTTGCTGGAACAGGAAGAAAGACTTTCCCCGACCAGGGCCAGGCTCAGGCTGCATCTCAAGCAGTTGAGAGCAGCTGCCCAGCTGGGACACGCGCCGTCACCCAGCGGCTCTGAGATTTGGGTATTTGTTGGTTGGGCCTGAGGTCACTGTGTGGGGTAAACTCTCTGCTGTGTTGGGGCATCTGGATAGTTTCAGGCCCGGGGTGTCTGTCCTGCTGTGTCTCTTCCTGGAGAATGACTGTCCCGGTGTGGACCTCAGAGCCCATTTACCTCATCTCTTCCCTTTTCCTGGCAAAATCACCACATCCTTGCCTTGACCCCGGCCCCAGTTCAGCGATGTGTGCATATATACGATCATCCTATAGATTGACTTGAATAAAGACCATTAAAGAGTTCCAATGTAGAGGCGTGTGGCATTGTCTTTGGACCACTTCTCCGGAATGCCCTCAGGTTTCTTTGCCGTCCCTCCCAAGGGCACAGTTGGTCGACACTCCCGCATTTTGAATGTTAGAACGATAATCCGTCATTAAAGAGATTCTGCCCTGAATTCTCAGCAATTCATGCGATGGAGAGCCTGTTGGTTCTCCCCTAGGTAAACCAATTATTTCGCCAAAAAACGAATCAGATGTGTGTGACATGATTGCCTTTGATACATCCATGCTGACTCACACCTATTAAATTGTACTTTTCCAAATGTATCATTAAGCACATCCATAAGTATCATCTCAAATTTATTTCCTAATATAGATGTTAGACTTTCAGGTCTATAATTTTCGGCTTCTTCCCTCTTTCTTTTCAACCCCGAGACTGGGTCTGTTGTTTTCCAATCTCCTGGAACTTCTCCCCTAACAAAAGGCTTCCTAAAATAATTAGTAGCTCAACAGTTTGATTCCTTAACCTCACCCGTCACCCATGGGTGACGGCCATTGTTTCCTGCCGCTGCGTCAACATTCCTTTCCAAGAGCCATCCAGACACCTCCCCCCACCCTCCTTTGGGTCCGCTGTGTGAACAGGGCTTTAGGGGTCCGGGTTGGAGTCGGTGGAAGGCTCTGACCTTTCACGGACATTTAGCGGTAGAGGGTGGAAGAGGGTGGGCAGGGAGCCAAGGAATCGTGGGTCAGAATGGGCTGAGATGGCCCTACTAATAATATAATGGCATTTGTCAAGGGCTTATAATGTGCCAGGCACTGTACTAAGCGCTGCTCTATTCTTCAATGGTCACAGCTCTGCTCCTCTGCACTTTACTCCCCCCACGCCTCCCACCCACCTTCTCCAGTTTGTCCTCGGAGCCCACTGGCCAGCGTTAACGCCATCTGAGTTCACCTGTCCCCTGCTCGGCTGGCCTGCTGGTCCATGGTCCGCGGGAGTCCGGAGGAGCGTGGTCAGGTGCCAGGTGCCGGGTGTCCCGGTGTCTTAAGCGGGAGTCCCTGGCGGGCTCAATGGATTCTACCCAGAGATCTGGCACAGGTCCACCCCAAGGACCGCAGTCCTCTTTCTTCAGGCCTGGAGCCCTTAGTGAGCCCAGAGAAAGGATGAAAGATGAAGAGGATGGGCTCCGTTGCCACCTCCGGGGTTGGAGTTGAATGGAGCTGATCCCTAGGAATGAACCTTCTGTGGGTCTGAGGACGAGGAGTGGGGAAGGAGGAAGGTGCCTGCCATCTCAAGCTGGCCACTCTCCACCTGGCATGGCCTGGCATGGCCTGGCCTTATCTTTGCCCAGACAGCTTTGGGTTACGTTCGGACATTCCTGGAGGAGTAGCAGGGACAGGGGTGGTACGGGGAGGACAGGAGTCAGTTCTGGTTTTCGCAGGGACAGCGAAGCCAAATGACTTTATGGAAATTTGGGCTGGTCTTCTTGACCTGCGATGCAAAATGGCGATTGGAGGACGTGACCCTCACAAAGATCCTGAGATTGAATTTTGTTGCTGGGGGTCCCGTGGCCAGTGGGAAAAGACCTAGTTCTTTCCTCAAGTTTTGATTGGTGGACCCCAGCCACCCCTTGGGTGATTGCGTTGGTGCTGCAGCCTGAGCCCTTGGAAGCAGAACAGCCAAGCACCCTTAGGGGCACTGCAACCCCCAAGTCCAGCATCCCGCAGGTCTGGGCTGAGCCAGGTTCAACTCTTTCCACCCCGGAA
Source organism: Ornithorhynchus anatinus (assembly GCF_004115215.2). NCBI lineage: Eukaryota > Metazoa > Chordata > Mammalia > Monotremata > Ornithorhynchidae > Ornithorhynchus > Ornithorhynchus anatinus. The sequence continues at coordinate 29,295,373 of NC_041750.1, read as the reverse complement.
CCAAGAAAGTGAGAGACTACTTCCCCAAACCGGATCGGGGGCTGAACTCCCGAAAGCGTTAGTCATATCTTGTCTGAGCTCGATGGCCTCAGTGGCCAAGACAGACTTTCCTTGGACTTGGCAGCGTATAAGGCAGGGGCACTGCAGGGGATTACTGCATCAGTATGTCTAAACCGCCCTTTTCTCCAGGTCACAGCTGCAGTGGTGGTGGTCACAGTCATGGTGGTGATGGCAGTATAAAGAGGCTTTGACCATGGGGAGGATTCACCCTTTCAGTTCAGGAAGGGAGGGAGTACTAGGTCGGGGGAACGGCTCGAGTGAGGGGCCAAAGGTAGGATAATCGAATGTAAGGCAGCCTCTTCTCCAGGACATGGTGGTCATGAGAACACCCCTCTTCTCTGGGTCACCGTGGCCACGTAAACCCCTCTCTTTTCCGGGTCACAGTGGCTGGGTAAACCACCCTTTTCTACGGGTCACTGTGGCCATATAGACCTCCCTCTTCTGTGGGTCATGGTGGCCGTGTAAACCTCCCTCTTCTCCAGCTCATAGTGGCCATACAAACCAACCTCTTCTCCCGGGCACCGTGGCCATTATAGCTACTCTCTTCTCCAGCACACAGTGGCTGTGTAAACTGCCCTTTTCTCCGGGTCACGCTGGCCGTGTCTACAGCCTTCTTCTCCGGGTCACAGCGGTCGTGCGAACCACCCCCTTCTCCAGGTCATAGTGGCCGCGTAAACCCCTCTCTTCTCCGGGTCACAGTGGCTGGGTAAACCACCCTTTTCTACGGGTCACTGTGGCCATATAGACCTCCCTCTTCTGTGGGTCATGGTGGCCGTGTAAACCTCCCTCTTCTCCAGCTCATAGTGGCCATACAAACCAACCTCTTCTCCCGGGCACCGTGGCCATTATAGCTACTCTCTTCTCCAGCACACAGTGGCTGTGTAAACTGCCCTTTTCTCCGGGTCACGCTGGCCGTGGCTACAGCCTTCTTCTCCGGGTCACAGCGGTCGTGCGAACCACCCCCTTCTCCAGGTCATAGTGGCCGCGTAAACCGCTCTCTTCTCCGAGTCGCCAAGGTCAGTGTTTCCCACCCTCTTCTCCGGCTCACAGTGGTTATTTCTTTGAACAGAATGCTGAACATGGATACAGTTGAGAAGGGAGTAAAAGGTGATTTGACCCCACTTGACAGCCACATTGATCAAAATGTTCTTGAAAAAGTACACTGTGAACAGTAGAGAAGCAGCGTGGCTCAGTGGCAAGAGCCCGGGTTTGGGAGTCAGAGGTCATGGGTTCGAATCCCGGCTCTACCACTTGTCAGCTGGGTGACTGTGGGCAAGTCACTTCACTTCTCTGGGCCTCAGTTCCCTCATCCGTAAAATGGGGATTAAGACTGTGAGCCTCACGTGGGGCAATCTGATTACCCTGTGTTTACCCCAGCGCTTAAAACAGGGCTCTGCACATAGTAGGCGCTTAACAAATACCAACAGCATTATTATGATTAATATGTTTTATTTAAAGAGTGTCTTTTAGCGTCTGGGAACTCAGTTTAGTAGCCACACATTTGTGGATGCTCATGGGTGTATGCGGTAAACACACACACACACACACACACACACACATCCTTTTGTCTTCCATGGAAATTCAACCGTATATGAGAAGAAAAATCAGGGTAAAGCCCAATCTCTGCAGCTGCCTCCGTTTTCTCCTCGGGAGCATTTGGGGAGGCGCAATGACCGCCTCGGGCCACTAGGGGACAGTGTAGCGCACGGCAGCTGTGCATGAACCGTTCAGGCAGCAATGTGCTAAACTACCCCCTAGTGGTCGGAAAGACTCACAGCGCTTCCCACAGGGTCTCACTCACTGCAGGCAGAGCCCTTAGCCGGGGGACTGTAGGTGGATGACCTAGGAACCCTTCTTTGAGGAGGGACTAGAATCACAGCCACTTGTTTACGGAATGCAGGGGGATCCCGTCTCCACATTGGATGCCAAATTCTAGACATTTAAAGTACCGCGAAGGCTCTCGACCATCCAGGAAACCACTTTCCACGGGCCGGGGGGCCTTTGAGGTAGCTGAAAGTGGAGAGGATCGACCCCAGTCCCGTTGGCGTTATCTCCATTGGGCACCTTTGGGTGCCTTCTTGTGCCTGTAGGCTGGGACTCTGACAAGGGGACCACCCAGCTCTCCGGTTGTATAGCAGACGGTCAGGTCCATCCCCTGCCCGGTCTTGGGTAAGGGAGCTGTCCTTGGCCTTCTTCGGGGAAGTTGGAAGGGTAGGAAGAGAATCATCAGTCTGGTCCTTCTCAGGCACAGAGCTTGGATGGAGCGCTGGAGCTCGCTGGGAATGATCTGATTGACTCTTGATTTGCCCGAGCCGGCCAAATCATCGTAAGGTTTGTGTGGAGAGCAGAGTCCTAAATGGGTTCCACGGTGGTAGATTTGATTTTTAAATCATGGTAAATGTAGAGTTCAGGAGCATTCCCGTTTCGGTTTGCTGGGCAACGAGTAGAATGATTTCTGAGAAGACATGGGATTCCTCATCTCTGGACCCTGCGTTTCTCTGTCCACTGCTTGGGGCTGCTTTGATTATCTTTTCCCATTCCCTTCCTTCCCATCCCCCCAGACCTGGAAAGCATTAAAATTAAGCAGAAAGAAAAAAGCCCAGATAATGAAAGTGTACACTCTTTCCATCTTATTTCTTCTCGTAACTTTAAAGTTAATAACCAAGAAAATACCGTCATGCTCTGCATGTTAACCATGTGAAATAAACTCAGCCATCTTAGGATTTCAACAATATGAAGGATAAAAGAATTATGTGCTCGTCCTGTTTAAGCCTTTCTGTAGTCTATTTCCATTTCTTTTTTTTTTTATTATTTTCCAAGTAGGAATAAAAAAACACTTAAACACATTATTTTTTAAACTAAAAATCCATCAAGGAAAAGTAGTCACTTAAGCCGTCGAGTGGCTTTTACTGGAGCAGAATAGAGGTTGGGTCCCAGCTAGATAAAATGGCATTTGTGATGGGTGGTCTAGTTCTTTATAAAAAGCTTCAAACAGGCTCACTCTTGTCACAGCTATTAGTGCCAGTCTTTCAATAGCGAGTCAGATTGATTGACAGGCAGTCATTCTCTTCTTTTGTGAAGAATCATAATTTTAGTGTGCGCTTGAAATAAAACCCAGCATAAATGGTTTTCTGTTTGTACAGGGAATGGCAAGCCTCCTTGGCATCCGTTGTAAAGTAGCTCGGGTTTCCTGGAAAATCAAATTGGGAAAAGTTAGCCCACATGCATCTCCCCCTCGGGCCATTCTTTTCCGAGGCTCGATCTTGCCGCCTTCACCCACTCGCCCCTGAATCCTCCGGATTGAATCCCCCCCCCTGCCCCCGCCATGGGTGCCGGCCGGTCTGTTCTAGTGAAACCCAGGTCTGGAGCAGCAAAGAGGTCCTTCTCCTGCCTGTTCCCTGGCACACATTCATCACTGTAAATGAGGGCTTTATCACTGGGTCTCCCTACCTTGAGGAGTGTTGAAGTTCCCCTTGCAGCAACCTCGGTGGCCTGCAGGTACCTCTGGTGAGTGGTTCCCTTCTCAGCTCCTCCCCCCGACTGCAGGTGCCATTGGTGAATGGATCTCCCCCTCTCAGCTCCTCCGCTGGCCAGCATATGCTTCCTGGGAGTAGTTTCCCTTTGCAGCTCCTCTTTGGGCTTGTAGAAACTGCTTGTTCCCTGGCAGCTTCTCCTCTGGCCATCGAGTACTGTGGGTGAAACCTGAGGGGATCAGTGTACGCTATGAATCCTACGCAAAGTAGGGGCAACGGATCTTCCCCGGCACAGATGTTTTGCCTGAAAATACATCTCCTACCCAGCAGCTAATTCACATCTTGTTTGTGACAACAGCAGCTCCTTCTCTCTAAGACAAAATGTTTGTCCCAGGACTTCGGGCTTCAGAAAGGCAGGGAATAGAAGATGCAGACCGGAGTGTCAAAGGGAATAGAAGACGGTGGACCGGAAGCCCAGAGGGACTAGAAGGTGGTGGACCAGAAGGCTAAAGGGAATAGAAGGTTAGATAGTGGTCCTAGGAGAAGGGGATGGTCCACAGTGTCAGGGTCTGCGAAAGGCCTAGGAGGATTAGGATTGAATAGAGTCCATTGGATTTGGCAAGGAGGAGGTCATTGGTGGCCTTAGAGAGAGAACAGTTCCAGTAGAGCGGCAGGGACAAAAGCTGAATTGCAGGTGGTCAAGGAGAGGAAGTGGTGTCAGTGGGTGTAAACGACTCGCTCGAAATGGTAAGTTCCTCTAGGTAGCAAACTCATTTATGGGCAGGGAATGTGCCTACCAACTCTGTTGTCTTGTACTCTCCTAAACACTAGTACAGTGCTCTGCACACAGAAAGTGCTCAATAAATACTATCGATTGATTGAGGAGTTTGGAAAGGAATGATAGGAGGGAGGTGGGGCGATCACTGGAGGGGGCCGTGGGGCTGAATGAAGAAGGGAATCTCCTCAGGACTAGGGTCCCAGAGCTCCAGCCCAGAGGACCTCCAGATCACTCTGAGTTCATTGGGAGCCCATCAGGGGGACCGGTGGAAGAGCGGTGTCACCAGTTCCCCGGGAGACAATGCCTTGATCCTTGGCTTACTGATGAACTCAGGGGCAAAAACATCAGAGCACTGCGCAGAGTAAGCACTCGATAAAATACCGGGGGTTGATTTGCATCCCGGGAAGTAGAAGGTAGAGGGGTCTGTCGGGGTGGGAACGGGAGTTTCTCAAGCTCGTTTGGTGGCTTGATGCTAGATCCATATGACCCGGTCACTGGGCAACACTCTCCGCTGGAGGAAGCGCCGGTCCCCTGTCACTCTCCAACTCGGAAGTACTCAAGATTGGGAGATGGGATCGTTTCCTCCCGTCCTGTCCGGTGCGTCTTCCACAGGGTGCGGTGTTTCCACCTGACCAGAATGTGGGGAGACCACTCAGAGGGGAAGGGCTCTCGAAAGCTCACTGGTGGTTTTGCATTTAAAAGACTCGTTCATCTGCATCGATGTTTAAGTTTGTTATAGATTCTTAGCTGAAAAATACAGTGCATCACCGGCCATGCTCTCACCAGACAGCAATTGATAAAGCATCCATGCAGAAAGTGTCAGAAAAGGTTAATATTTATCGATTCTTCTGGGATTTCGATCACCGTGGTTTCGCCATCCTCGATGCCTGGCCTCTGGCGGGGGGCTCTGCATCCTTGCAGGTTGCAGACTAGTTTAGATTACAGCCCGGGCCACTGTTCCAGCCCCAAGGGACGGCAGATATTTAATTTCACATGAAAAGCGGTGTGCACGCAGCCACCATTTATACTTGTGCCTGGAATTTAGCATTCCGACATGAAACACAAGGGCAGCACTTAAAAGCGAAAAAATACCCTTACATTGCAGACGACAGTTACATTTACCCTTTTCATCCACTTAACTCGGTGCTATTGATCTGAGGAAGGGGCCCAAGCCAGAGAGAGCTGGAATTATGAGCAGTGGAGGGCATGCTTCTCCAAACTCAAGAGTCTATAATTAGCCAGGCGGGTGGTGGTGGTTGTAGCCTGTGCTCGGTTTCAAAGGAGTTAAAGAAAATGGAGGGCGGGGGCTTCAGAGGCCATCCGAAGCTGGGCTGCCTTGAAGCACTGTGAGCCCCTTATAGGACACGGACTGTGTTCAACCTGATTAGCTTTTATCCACCCCGATGCTGAGTAATAGTGTCTGGGACATAGTAAGTGCTTAACAAATGCCACTAATGAACAAGCAGGCATCTGCGCCGTGGGTACGGTTTCGGCTAAAAGTCCGGTGGGCCCTCGAGCCTCCTGCCAGCGTCTGCCGGCACATCCCGGGCCCGGAGGCAGTTTGGGCCAGCCTCCGATGGCCTGGGGCACAAGCAGCTTGCCAGCACGGGCCGGGCCGGCTCTGTGGGGAGCCGGGTGGGCGAGGAGTTGTATCGTGTGCCCCACGCGGTTCGCTCGCCGGCCTGTCCAGGAAGGAGATTCAAGAATTTCTTGGTAGAAAATGCTGACTAAAGCACTGAAAGCTTTCTTCCCTCCCTCCCTCCTTCCCTCCTCCCACTCCCCCAGACTGTGAACTGGGATCCAGACCACTGCTCCTTCTGGGTTCTTCGATCAGTCAATCCCAACGGTGTTATTTATCGATCTATTAAATCAATGGTATTTATTGATTGATGTAATGCAAGACTTTGAACCCCATATGGGACTCGGAATGTTTCCAGCCTGAATAGTACTGAACTAATAGTTGCTGGATTGTACCTTCCAAGCGCTTAGTACAGTGCTCTGAACACAGTAAACACTCAAATACGATTGCATGAATGAATTAATGAATGAATAAATAGCTTAATCTACCCCAGCGCTTAGTACAGTGCCTGGCATATAGTAAGCATTTAAATATCATAGCTATTATTTTTGTGGCGTGCTTACTCTGTGCAGAGCACTGTAGTAAGCACTTAGAGTCCCGCTTATATCTGGTACTCTAGCTGAGAGATCTTATTCCGCAGGAAACGGGATTTGTTTCTGGAAAAAAACATAATGAAAATTCTTCGATAAGAAACGATTTACTTTTACCAGCAGAATAAATTGCATAGTATTCTCCAAACACACTGTAGATCTCCTTGTGAGGCTGCCACATTTTTTTTGAGGTGTGTGTGTGTGTGTGTATGTGTGTGTGTTTCCAGACAGCTTTACCCATTTTATTGTACTCATTTAGAGGAAAGAAAAACAGTTTGTCTCCTTGAAAGGCAAGAGAACGTTGACTGGAAAACTACTTTCATAGCTGAAATCCTATTATAATGTATAGCAACCCAAATTCTCAGATGGAAAGAAAGGGTCCTGGAGAAAAATCCTGAAACATGTTACAAAAGCCATTGATAATAAGAAATATGCTGCATAAAGGTTTGAATTTTCTGATCATTCTGTGGAAAGATCAGTCCGGATTTATTTTGCTAAATAACAAAAACCCCATCAAGAGAGCACACGGGCATTCCAGGGGTCAGTGTTCACGACTCTGCCCGACTTGGATCTCCCCGGATTCTTGAGTTCTTCTGCCCAGGTTTGAATTCTTGCCCTGCTGACATTGGGCTGTTGGCAGTCGGGGCGCACAGCCCGTTTCCCGCCGTGTAACCGTTTCACAGACATCGACCTATCCTGGGTACGCGGCCCTACCGTTGGCACATACAGCGGACCTGGGGACACCAGAACCATGTGACCGCAGGGACCAGTGACCAGCAAGACCATGTGAGCCTTGTACGCTCCTCTTCCTGCCAGGGGCACTCAGTGACAGGTGTTCCCAACACTTCATTTCATTCCTAAAATCAGCAGTCACTGCCACACCCTGCCAGTTGGACTTGGGGACTGCTCGCTCCCCTCCAAATTGGCCATTACCTCAGGTAATGACGGATGTGTTGGGAGGATTTTAACTGATGATTCTCTGGGAATTATTAATTAATTAATTGAGCAATTAAGGGCTTACTACCAGCAGTTAGCAGCCGAATCAAGGGGCAGAAAACCCGGTCTCAGAGCTCTTCGAGGATCCCAGGTTTTAGAGCAAACCGGCGGAGAGGGAAGAGGAGTCCATCTCTTCCACTGCAGCTCGGGGAAGTAACGTACACGGGGCTCACGTCGACTCCCCCGTGACTGCCTGAGGAACCGGGAAGCCAAGTCGGGTCCCATGGCAAATCCTGTTGGTCTGGCATTGATTGTCTGATCTAATCCTTCTATGGAGTCTTGATTTACCACCCCACAAGGGAGGTGTTTGGGCTGTTCTGAATCTTTGGAGCAATGTCTCCACGGACATGAATATGGTGGTTAGGCGTAGAGGGGTACGGGGGGGCTAGGAGAGAGTGGGGTGTGGTGCGTGGCTACCTCGTGTCACTAGTTCTGGCCTGTCTCTTCCTCCCCAAATCATTTACCCACAACTATGTGCCAACTACACACTCGTGCGCTCACAACCCCCCGTAGCGTGGCCTAGTGGAAAGAGCACAGGCAGGGGATTAAGAGGACCTGGGTTCTAATCCCTACTCCACCACGTATCTGCTGTGTGACCTTGGATAAGGCACTCAACTTCCCTGTGCCCAGTTCCTGCACCTGCAGAATGGGGATTCAGTAACTATTCTCCCTCCTACTTAGATTGTGAACCTCATGAGGGACCTGATTATCTTGTACCAACCCCAGCACTTAGTAGGTACAGAGTAAGTGTTTTTTTGGTTTGTTTTTTAGGGTCTTTGTTCAACATGTATCATGTGCAAGGCACTGTACTAAGTGGTGGTGCAGATAAAGGGTATCAGGTTGGACACGGTCCCTGTCCTACATGGGGTTTACAATCTTAATCCCAGTTTACAGATGAGGTAACTGAGGCCCAGAGAAGTGAAGCAACTTGCCCCCCGTCGCACAGCAGACGTGGCAGAGCCGGGATTAGAACCCAGCTCGTTCTGACTTGCAGGCCCATTCTCTCAACATTAGGCCATGCCAACTCATAAATACCATTATTATAATTATAATAATAATAATTAGTATTAGTAGTAAAAGTAGTGACTTATAGACCTTCCTATTGTAGCACTTGGCTTCTCCTTCTCCCTCCTTTCTGGCAGTTATTTCAGTGTCTAGCTCCCCTGCCAGCCAGGTTGTAAATTTCTCGAGGGTGGGAATCAGGTCTGCTCATCAGGACGATGGCACTCTTCAGTGGCTGAACCGGGAGGCTCTGGCAAGGATCGTGCTGGCAATGGTAATGATGAGATGCCTCATGACTTGTCACAATCTGATTTGTCGCTTTTCTTCTTGAAGATAGTGATGATGTTAGCATTTTTGAGATGATGTGGCCTCTCCCATATGCTGAGGAGGAGCTTGTGTAGGTGTTTGAGTCGGGGATCCCCCCAGTCCTGCTCGTCTATCCCTGGGTTGACGTCTTCGGCCACTAGGACCAATGGCAAGATGCTGACCTGGCCTGTGTTTGCATGTTGGAAGGTTCCCTACATTTTGCAGGGCCCCATCTCTAATACTAGAGTCTGTGCTGTGGAGGATATTCAAGTGCTCTTGCCCTCTCTTCAGGATGCCCTCCTGGTGGGACATGAGGCTAGAGCCACCTTCTCCAGAGCTCTTCTTCAGAGCTGCCTCAGGAATGGCATGAACAGGACTGTTGTAAGGTCTTCCATGATGTGTCAAAATTCTTGGTTTTGGGGACTTCTGCCTGATCCTGGATCTCTTATGCTTTGACATCTCACCACCCGTCATGTATGCTCTTTAAGATTGCATGTTGCGATGAACATTTCTGTAAACCTTATTAATAATCAGGGCAGGGAATGTCACCGTTTATTGTCGTGTTATACTTTCCCAAGCTCTTAGTACAACAGTGCTCTGCACAGAGTAAAAGCTTAATAAATGCGATTGAATAAATGAATGAATGATCATCATTATCATCATCATCATCATCATCATCATTGTGGCATTTGTCAAGCGCTTACCATGTGCCAAGCACTGTACTAAGCACTGGGGTAGATACAAGATCATCAGATGCCACATAGGACTCACAGTCTAAGTAGGAGGGAGTACAGGTTTTGAGTCCCCATTTTGCAAATGAGGCAACTGAGGCCCAGAGAAGTTAAGTGACTTTGCCAAGGTCACTCAGAAAAGCGGCGGAGCCGAGATTAGAACCTAGGTCCTCCGACTCCCAGGTTCGTGCTCCTTCCAATGGGCCATGCTGCTTGCCTTGATGTACCCTGAGTCCTGGAGGTGCTGCGAGATGGTGTTGGTGTCATAACCATTTTCCTGCAAATAGACTCTTTATCTCGGAGTCACTTGTAGCAAACCAGTCTGAGTTTGATGCCATCTACTGGTGAGCCCAGTTTAGTTAGGTGTGGTGGGTGACTTTTAGGGACCCCCTTCTCTAGTACCCTTTCCCATCACCCCGATCTGATATCTGCCTACACATCTCCACATGGTCAAAATAAACACCTCTTCTTCCTTTCTCTGACGTGTTTCTTTTCCCTGGATTGACTTCTTTAACTTCCTCCAACTCCATCTCACTCCTCCTTCCTCCCCTTCTCTCTTTCTCTCTCTCTCCCTTCCTCCCCCCTTCAGTCTCTGTCTTTCTCTCTCCCTCTCTCTCCTCCTCTCCGATTAAATTCTTTTATTTAGAAGGTTTGAAGATTAGAGTCTTTAGCACCTCAGATGCCGGCCACTGTGCCACTGGCCATATGCCCTGGATTCGAGGTGCTCTGGCCTTTGCGATCTGAGAAATAGATTTTGCTCTTCTCTCAGCCCGTCTGCTCTTAGCCCAGATGGCTTCTGCAGAGTCCTAAGTCCAGAAAAAAATTATGCCATTCGCAAGATAATGTTCTTCTCTCAGAGCAAGGTATATCCTCCTCTTCCCCAGCGGCTGATTCTTTTACGACGCGGGTTATAGGGACATAGCTCACCGTTAAATGTCACAACCCGCGGCCGGCGTGCAGTCCGGAAAGCCGCGATTCCTCACCGCTCACCCGGCACCCACTCCCAGGCCTCATTACCGAGACGGCTCAGCGTCGCCATAAAACAACAGGCTCCAAGTGGACCTCTTCCCCGGCTCATTTATTGTCTTCCTACTGGTATTTTCTTCCCCAACTTTTCACCTGAGGCCATCACTTTGGAAGTTGCAATTCTGCCTTAGTCATTGGCCCAGTTAGCCGAGGAGATTCACTGAAGTAGAACTTGGCATTCCCTACAGAACTTCATTATTTCATTATTCCTAGCCTGGTCATTCTGGTGGATTTGGGTTTTTTTAGGGAAATTTCATTTTCTGCTTACCTTCCCCCTACCCAGTTAACCGCCAGCATTTGCATGTATTTTTGTCATCATTGTCAAAGGGCTTTAGTGCACACATCATTTCACCTTGTGTGTGTGTGTTGTTCATTGACTAATTACCTAATTACCTGTAGCTCTGCAACGTTTTTATTCTTAATAAACTCGGAATGAGAGAAGATCCAAATAAGATGGAGCTCGGAAATGCATCTTGTGCAGGCAGAATCAGAGGAAGCATTTCAGAAACGAAAGCAGGCACTGAGAAGATGTTGGCGGGCCAAGGATCAGGGCCACTGGCATGCAGAAGTCTGGTTGCCAGCTGCAAAGAACAGAAGCAGAGCCAGTGTCCTGACCATCTAAGGGACACCTCTTGGCTGAGGGAGGCTCTTTGTGTGCCCTTTACTGCAGGCAGGGAAAGGAACCGAGAGGAGAGATTAGTCAGGGGAGGCTACCTGGACGAGATGTGATTTTAGTCGGGTTTTGAAGATGGGGAGAGCGGTGGCCTGTCAGAGGTGAAATGGGAGGGAGGGCCTGAGCAATGGGTCAATGGTGAGAGAGATGAAGTGAGGCTCAGTGAATAGGTTGGTGTCAGAGCAGCGAAATGTGCTAGCTGGGTTGTATTGAGCGGGAAGCAAGCTTAGGGAGGGGGAGACAGCTGATTGAGTGCTTTAAAGCCCATGGTGGGGAGTATCTGCTTTATGCATATATATACATCAGGACACAAGAAGTGGGGGTACCCAGGTGCGCAGGTTTGTGTGAGTCGGGGAGATACAGTGGGAGGATGAGATTAATCAGGGAAGGCCTCCAGGAGGAAATAGCAGAAGCCTGAAGATGAGGGAGAAAGTGGCCTGCTGGATTTGAAGGGAAGAGAGATTGACACAGTCGGGGCTTAGGATGGAACCGGGTGGGGCTCCCGTCGTCCTGGACCCCAAGCCCCAGCAAGCAGTAAGCGGTTTGTGCTCTGGTACAATGGTCCGTCTCCTGCCTTGTGGTCAACTTTCTGCTACGTCTAATGGAACCCTCGTACTGCGTCCTAATTATCTTCCCGCACTGTATCAAGGATGATTTTGCTTTAATTAAAGGGGTTCAAACCTAGCCATCTACAGCATTAGGGAATGCATTTAGTGGACCAGCAATAAGTGAAAGTCTTAAATAGGCAATTTGCTGCCTCTGTCAGCCAGCTAGCTAGCGGAGATATTTTCAGAAGCAGAATTTGATGCTCCCTGCTGGAGTGGGAGAAAGACTGAGGCATTTGAAATCCCAACCAGAAAACCGTAATACATTTTTCACTGTCTGAAATGAACTGGCTTGCCTAACAGTGTGCTGTGTTTCTAAAAGTCCAAAAGGATTTTCTTAGTTGGTCTGAAGTTCCTTTCTGAGGAAACCCCTGTGGTCTTCCCAGCGCAGCCTCTCCAACAGAGCTCCCCGCACAGACCCCCAGGGCAGCACATGCGGAGTTACGTTCAGGCTGGGATTCTAATTTAAAGAATTGCCCTGCTCCTGTTTCATCTTTATTTTCACTCCGTGTAAAATTATAAAATTGCCACTCTAAACCCCTGGTGGTTTTTCAAGAACTCTATGATTATGCCGACGCAGGTGACGAACGATGCTATTTTAAACAAACCTTTGCCTGATTGATATATAAACCGTAAAGACTTGGGCAGAGGAAAATCTAACCCGGTTTAGCCATCCTCTTCCGTTGCCTTAGTTTTGTAGGAATCAATGTTTCCCAGTGGCCACCAGACAACAGAGCCACCTATCCTATTCTCTCCCGAATGGGGAGGTGGTTGCAAGATAGTGGAATTTTGGGGGTTCTCCAGAGGCCAGCTCTCCCTGGGGTCAGAGCTCTCTCCCCAGGGTCCGGGCTGTACAAGGATGAGGCTCTCTCCTGGAGCTGAAGTTCCCCCTGGGTGTGGGGGTCTCTCTGGGGCCAGGCTCACTCTTGGACCAGGGACCTTCTCAACACAGGGCTCTCTCTGGGATGGTATGAAACAAACAGCTTGATCAAGGGCTCTCACTAGCTGCAGGCTATGTCCGGGGGTTGCACCATGGGGATTTGGGCTCTGGACAGGGGCTGCATCCCAGGGGGGATTTGGTCTATGCAGACATGGCCCACCACTGGCGATCTCACCCCAAACTCCTGCTGAGCTCCCCCCCAGGCCTGCCTGATTGGCGCCATCTCGGTTCCCTCCCCGGTTCTGCTTCTTGGTCATTCTGAATGACCCCACCCCCATCTGCCTTTGCCTGCCCTCACCTGGGCATTGTCCAGAGCCCTGGTCGCTAATGCTCTTTGCTTGGGAATCGAAATCGGGCCAAAGCAAGAATCCCCCTGGCCAGGGCCCTGAACATTTCTGTTTGATTGGAAATGGGGGGATCTCCACTTCTCCTTGGTATTCTCTTCTTCTGTGACAGCTGAACAAGTGTCGATAGAGGGTTGGACCGCAGGCCCTGCCTCCTCCATTGAAATGATCGATTTCGGTTGCATTATGGCAAACGTGGCCTTGTGCTAGCCGGCTCCTTGTCAGTGAACGAGTGGGGGAGGCAGGTTGCTCTTTCCCCTCCCTGTCCCCTTTACTGCGTCAGCCTGGCCGAACGGCCTGAGCCGTGCTTAGCTCTGCTCTGCTCTGGAGCAGCCCCCGCGGCCCACAGCGGGAGGGGAGTGTCAGCCTCTGGCTAGGATTCCCATTTTAGGTGCCCCCTCTGGCTCCCTGACCCCAACTCCCATCCTTCCCATATCTCTGGTTCTTTCACTTGCAGACCTTTGACACCGGAACTCCAGGACATGTGTCAGTGGGGATGGAGCTCCTTGGGCTCCCCGTTCTCAAGACTCTCCCTCAAGCTCTTTGTCTCCCAGTTCGGAGTGGGTGGTGCTGAGCTGAAAGAGACCGGGGAGTGGCACCTTGCCACTGCTGCCTCCACCAACCTCTAAAGCTTACTTGCTTCCCGCAGAGCCCACCTCCACCTCAGTCTCCTTCCTCAGGCTTCTCTGGTGCAGGCTGTCTGGGCGGGATCTTCCCAAGGGGTGGGGCCAAAGGAGCTACCACACAGTGCAGTGGGTCCCATTTGGGGCATCTGCTGGTGTGCCCAGGGGCGTTTTTTTCCCTGCCCAATCCGCTCACCCAGCTGGAGACTCATGCAGGATGGCCTTCTGTCCCTGCCAGCCTCACAAAGCCAAAGGGGCGTGTTAAACGCTCCTCTTGCCTTTAAGTAGCTTCGAGTATAATTTTTTCCGATCGTGTTTTATGGAAATTGTTTCATTTACAGGGGACAAGTAACAATGTAACTACAACTGTAATTAACCACGAGAGCCATTATAAAAATGGAGCAGCAGAATAGCCTAGGAATGGATATACCCTTGAGCTAGTTTTGAATCAGAAATAAATTTAGCACCAGGCCTCTGACTGCGTTTTCTGAATCCATTCTGAGAAGTAAATCATTTCAGGAGAAGGTAACCAAGGAAGTTTATCCCTTCCACTTCATGTAAAGCCTAAGTGCCAGGTCTCCCAGCAGAAGTGCCCATGACCACCAACTCCAAACTCTGGGTCCTCATTCCTGTTCTTCAGGGGTTGTCCCCCGTGATCTGCAGCTCTTGGACACTCTCCATGGGCTGGACGGGGAGCTGCTCAGGGGCCTGGAGCATCTGGCAGCCCGGGAAAGAGACAAGGTGGCCGTAGCCTTGAGCGGCCCAGAGTCGACAGGTCTGCCCCTATCTGAGCCACCTTTCCCGAACCAGTCTCGATTCTTCCGACAGACCCCGGTGCTCCTAGCACAGAGGCCCTAGCACACCTCTCGAGAGATCCTGGGTGCTTCTCTTGGCCTTTCCCTGCTCCTTGTTCATTGCGGGATCCTTAAAGAATCCCCGTTTTCTTAGGAAACAATGGGAAAATTGTAGGTGAAATGAAGTTAAATTTGAGAAGCAGCGTGGCTCAGTGGAAACAGCACGGGTTTGGGAGTCAGAGGTCATGGGTTCAAATCCCGGCTCTGCCACTCCTCAGCTGTGTGACTGTGGGCAAGTCACTTAACTTCTCTGTGGCTCAGTTACCTCATCTGTAAAATGGGGATTAAAAAGCTGTGAGCCCCATGAGGGACAACCTGATTACCATGTATCTATCCCAGCGCTTAGATCAGTGCTCTGCACATAGTAAGCGCTTAACAAATACCAATATTATTATTAAGTGCCCAGAACCACAACACCTTAATCCACCAGCCCCCTTGCCCTGCCCCCCCAACCTGAAGAGCCCCAGCACCCCAGCTCCCCATCCTCAACTTTCCCAATCCTCCAGTTCCCCAGCAACCCAAGCCCAAGCGCCCCACTGCCAAGGATCCAGTGCCCAAGCCTCCCGGGCCAGAGAGTATTGCTCAGAAAATGTGACTCCGACATGTGCGTGTGGCCCTGGCAGAAGCAGCGTGGCATAGTGGATAGAACATGGGCCTGCAAGTCAGAAGGTCATGGGTTCTAATCTCAGCTCCTCCACTTGTCTGCTGTGTGTCCTTGGGCAAGTCCCTTCGCTTTTCTGGGCCTCAGTTACCTCATCTGTAAAATGGGGATTGAGACTGTGAGCCCAGTGTGGAACAGGGACTGGGTCCAACCTGATTTGCTTGTTTCCACCCCAGCACTTAGTACAGTGCCTTGCACATAGTAAGTGCTTAAGAAATACCATAATTATTAATTATTATATGGGACCCCATACTTCATTGGAGACGTTCAGGTGGTTCCACATAGTTTTCACTCCAAGACAGTTGGATGGCTAAACAGGAGGGAACGAAGCCCTGCTCACCCAGACGCAGACAGATCCGTGGCCTGCCCCCGTAACGCACAGATGTTCTCCTTTTGCTTTGATTCTTAGAAACAGCAATCTTAACAGCTACTGCAGTCATCATCCAGGCCATCAGCAAAGTCATCAAATGGATCAGAAAGCAAACAAGTTACATTAAAAATACATAAACACCAAGCTTTAAACAAAGCACTAATTGTTTCAGTGAAACCTAGCCCGGGAAAGAGCGATTCCTTGGCTTTGGATCTGGTCATTCCTACATTGGTTGGCACTGAACACTAGTCAGTGGAGCACTGGAGTACTAGGGTGCCGAGCGCTGGGGCACTGGAGCATTAGGGCGATAGGTGCTGGGGACTGGACACTGGGTCATTCGGGGTACCCTGCGGTTCTCCTGGGCAGCTGCTGTGGGTTCCTGAGAAACATCGTGTAATGGCGACAGATCACCATCGTAATTTCCCTGCTCTGGCCCAGCCCTACAGGGCTTCTTTTGTCTAATTCCCCTGACAGCGATGTGGCTGAGTGTGGGCCTGGCAACCAGTGAGCAATTGCAAATGAACGTTCCTAGTGAGGAACATTTTACAGCCCGAGGACCCGAAGATATCCCCCCAGCCCCTAGTCCCGGTTCCTGGCCAGGCCTTGTCCATCCCACACTTTCTTCTGCTCTGAAGCCACACTTCCTGATGTGAGTCGCTATCAGGGTCTCTAGACTGAGAGGAGCTAGCCCACCCTCCTGCTCACTGGCCCTACCCTCCATTACCTGGGCTCCCCCTCTACCCGCTGGCCATTCCGCAGCCCCGCCTCCTCAGTTCAGGTCACAGGGTTGGCCAGATCAGGTCAGGGAGAGCAGGGAATATGGCCATTGTTGGCCACCTGAGTTCAACTACTACTAATAATTATGGTACTTGTTAAGTGCTTCCTATGTGCGAAGCAGTGGAGGGCATTCTGAATTGATGAAGCACAGTGTGCGGCAGGAACCCGATTCTGTTATTAAATCTACCAAATACAATTCCTGAAAGAATATTTGTAAAACCTTAGTGCATCTGGAAGTGTCTAAGGGAAAATATTTCCCTATATTTCAGTAGCCTTATTTAAAAGTAAAATTGAGATGAAGTATTCATTTGTGACTGCCATGAAACGTTGTTTTAATTTGGCAGGGGAGCATTTCATGATTTTTTCTATATGAGCCTTTCACTACTCTTGACACTATTCACTTGATTCACATCGATAATAATCAGATAGTGCCCAGTGCCCAGCATTGTGAAAAACAGGAGCTTCCGATTGCCGTGTCTCCCGGGCTCCCAGACATTTGGTCCCCTGGACATTTGGCCCTCTGATGTTGGAGGAAGGGTCCTGAGTGGGCGACAAGGATGACTTTCTGCTTTTTCATAGGTGGCTTGATTAGCAGTGGAGTCAGAGGGGGAACAACAGGTCCTGTTCTCAGACTTCATGCTGGCCTTTTTGACCCTGTTTGGAACCTCTTTGCATATCTTGGAAAATAGTAATAATAATAATGATGGTACTTGTTAAGCACTTACTATGCACTGGGGTAGTTACAGATTAATCAGGTTGGACATAGTCTCTGTCCCACTTGGGGCTCACACTCTTAATCCCCATTTTACAGATGAGAGAACTGAGGCACAGAGAAGTGACTTGCCCAGGGTCACACAGCAGACATGTGGAGGAGCTGGGATTAGAACCCAGGTCCTTCTGACTCCTAGGCCCGAGCTCTATCCGCTAAGCCACGCTGCCTCTCCAGAATCCAAGGAGAGTGTTCTGCCGAGGTGGTGGGATTTGATGGTGGCCTTGTTCTCTTGTTTACAGAGAAGGAGCATGGCGCAGTGGAAAGAGCACGGGCTTTGGAGTCAGGGCTCATGAGTTCGAATCCCAGCTCTGCCACTTGTCACCTGTGTGACTGTGGGCAAGTCACTTAACTTCTCTGGGCCTCAGTTCCCTCATCTGTAAAATGGGGATTAAGACTGTGAGCCCCACGTGGGACTACCTGATTCCCCTGTGTTTACCCCAGTGCTTAGAACAGTGCTCTGCACATAGTAAGCGCTTAACAAATACCAACATTATTATTGTTTATGAAAATCTTTGTTGGTGGATGGGGTTTCCCAGGTGTAGGTGGAGATACAGTCATGGTTTCCACCGGGTCTCCTGTCAGCCCATAGCTTTTGCTGGGTCTGGAATGTTTGGCATGTCCTCGGGTGCTCCTACCCAGCGCTGTTCCTGGATGACTGCTCAAAGGGTTTGTGAAGGTGGCTCCAGCTTTGGAAGAATAAACATCTAAAGCCATTGAAGTTGGAAAGCATCCAGATCTCTTGCATTCCCGCAGCCTACAAACGCAAGGGGATCTAAATGTCGGCCATCTGCACGAGCTCTCCCTCTCCACCTCCCCTTTCCCGTCTCCGGGATGGCATGCGGAGTCCAGAGGAAAGACCAAGGGATTCCAAAGGTACCACCGTAATCTTCGTTAAGAAGAAATCCAGGGCATCTCAGGGCTTGCCGTGGCTGGTGGGATTCTAGCTAGACTCCTTCTTCTGAGCAGCCCACCAACCAGGCTGTGGCTTTGGGATAGAGACCTGCCTTTTTGCATCACCGCAGACACAGAAAAGAGGCGAGGAGCACTCCACTGCCAGCCTCTGTCCTACTTCAGCATGGCATACTGGCTAGAACATGGGCCTAGGAGTCATGGGTTTTAATCCCAGCTCTGCCACTTATCTGCCATGTGACCTTAGGCAAGTCACTTAACTTCTCTATGCCTCAGTTATCTCATCTGTAAAATGGGGATTGAGACTGTGAGCTCCACAAGGGACAGAGACTGTATTCAACCCAATTTTCTTGTATTCCCCCCCAGTGCTTAGTACAGTGCCTGGCACAAAGTAAGCCTTAACGAATGCCATAATTATTATTATGATCATTATTGTTATTATTCCCAAAGCTCTGCCATACCTTGGACCCCCACACACACACACCCCAGGGTCTGGCCACTGCTAAGACCTGAAGGTCGAAGATCATCCCTAGCTGTACTGGTGCCAGGTCCCTAACAGGATTTTTCCGTTTTTGAGGCTGGCTTCTCAGGGTCCCAGATTTCAAGAAGCCCCACCTGAGGAGAGCAGTCCCCTCCCAATTTGGCTCCCTGGAGGAATCCCCCAAGGTGCTGGATGGTCAGGTCAATCAATCAATCAATCAGTGGTACTTATTGAGCACTTACTGTGTGCAGAGCACTGTTCTCAGTGCTTAAGAGAGTACAATGTACAGAGTTGGTAGACATGTTCCCTGCTCACAGGAGTTTATAGCGTAAGTCAGTGTGAAAGGGGCCTGATCAGAATAAAGTAGGGCCGGGAGGTTGGCCCAAGCCACTCGATGAATCGTCATCATTATTGTGGTATTTATTGAGCACTTACTATGAGCAGAGCATCGTACTAAGTGCTTGGGAAAGATCTAGTTCCTGGTCACACTGCCAGGCTGGAAGAGGCAGCGTGGGATCAGAAACTGGACTCACTTCTGGTCCACGGGGAAACACTTAAGTTGTGTCATGGTAGGCAATATTGCTCGCCTTTGACTTAGAGGACACCCCTCTTGACAGTAAGGTCCGGCCTGAGTGAGCGAGTTTGGCCGAGAAAGCTCTTGTGAATCAATACCGAAGGTAAGACCGAAGCCCGGAGCTGGAACGTTCCATTGCGGAAAGACACGGGTGTTCTAGGTGTGGATATTGAAGCAGGAACTGGTAATCGGGGGACTGAAATTCTATGGGTAAAATATCAGTGAAGGTCATTCAGTAATTTGAATTTTCACTCATACCGAAAGAAGATTAAGTCTCTCTCTGATTTTCCTATTCTTGTCGAGTTTTGACTGCTTTGGATGTATTCATCCCATCTCCTTCCTCAAAGAATTCAGGCTAAATCTGGGCAGAGTCTCATTCTGCAGGCTTGTTGTTGGTCACTAGCCCGGGACAAGGCTGCGGGGTTCTGGACACTGGCCCAGAAGTCCTCACTGTAGACCAAGTTCACTGTCCGTCTTTTTCCTAGTTATTATTCTCTTTTCTCTTTCCCCAGAGATTGGACAGGGATTGTCATTCTTTATCGTTGTATTGTACTTTCCCAAGTGCTTAGTACAGTGCTCTATACACAGTAAGCCCTTAATAAATACGACTGAATGAATGAATCAAAGGGCTCTGGGGTCCTGATGAATCCATACCCAGTGTTTGTGGTCAGTGCCTCCCCTGGCCAATTCTCCCAGGTAGGTTTCTGGAGGGACACCCAGGTGTAAGGGATGACCGGAGCAGAGAGGGGCAGGGCAGGAGTGTGAGAAATCAATCATTATTTATAGAGCACTTACTGCATGCAGAGCACTGCACTAAGCGCTTGGGAGGGCACAGGCTTGTCGGTGGCACGGATTCCTCAGGGAGGTAGGGCCCCAGCACAGACACACTCACCCTTTAGTCTCAGAAACCAACTATGCTGGGCCTCCCACCCCACCATTCCTCCAGTTTCCCACTTCTTGTTTCGGCTGTCAGCCAGCCCTGACTGGCGGGGCCCAGCAGTTTGGGGAGGAGCAGGGGCAGGGGCAGGGGAGGAGTTCAGTAAATGTTGGGTATGAGCCAAAGGGGCCTGTGGGAGTAAGGGGAATGCAGGCTCTTCCCTGCCTGTGGCTGTCCAAAGACCAGACTCTCCATTTTTCCTGGGTCTCTCCTTCTGTTTTGGTGTGCATTAGTTCCACTGCCAGGCTCAGGGAATCTCACTAAGATCAAGACTCAGTATTTCTTTTTGGGACTTGTTTAGTCCACAGCCTCAACCAAATTGCTTTGATTATAGAGTCTTAGTCATTTCACCTCTCGGTGCCTCCCCTGTAAAATTAGGATTTAATACCCTTTCACCTTCCTACTTAGACTTTGAACCCCATCTGGGACAGGGACTGGGTCCGACCTGATTATCTTTCGTCTGTCCCAGAGCTTAGTATGGTGGTTGGCACATAGTTGAGCACATAACAGATACCACAGTTATCGTTACCTGGGAATGCTTAGATGCCTGTAAATGTAAGGAAATGCTAGAACAGTAGCATTTGTTTTTCCCTTTAGTGTCACTGTTTCTTTAAGGATGACTTCTACATACCTGTAAGTATTTGGAATGAGCTAAATTTGTGCTTAAGTGTTAAATTTATCAAAGAATCCTGGCAATAATCATAATTTCTGAACTGTGTCTAGCACTTTTGTTTTGCCCAAAGCAGTTTCGCATCAATGGACTCAACTGATCAAATTGTCCTGGGTTTGGATCAGCCCATGCTTGGGACCTGGCTATTCTGGAAACTTTAACCCCTGCCAACTGGTCCAGATCAGGGAAATGCCCATGGGGAAAACCACATTTAGGCAGTTGCCCCACTTTCCAACACAGAGCCCAGTTTCCGAAGTGGCACCCCCTCCTCTGCCTCCCAAAGAAAGCAAACTTTCCATGGACTGTTCCCATGGACCGGCAAGGGTATGGACTGGCCACGATGCCCACGGCCCCAGGCGGCTGATTGATGTGATCCCAGTTCCGGCTCTGAGCTTTCCCTTGGGTAAAGTCTTTGCTCTGAAGGGTCTTCTCCCAATCTCATCAGCAGGCCTCATTGTGGCTCTTTCCCTGGGCAGCTGCAAACAGTTATCCAGAGCTTTTTAGACTTTTTAGCTCTGGAGGAAGGCATGTTTACCCTGGGAAGCTGGATAGTAAGCCCTATCCTCCAGACAGCACATTCTCACAACCGTGTAGCATCAGAGCAGCTAAAGCCCAATTTGCCTATCAAAAAACCCACCCCCTAGAACCCCTTTAGGGTCCAGGTCAAAACCTGGGCCAGCCAGGGCTGGGGAATTCGCGTCATCAGAGAAGATTCGGCTGTAGTAGCATAACTGATTTTGTCCCGGTTTTTCCATGTATAAAGATAAATACGAAGGTGTTCACATTGCATTCATTTTATGGTCACGCGGGGTCTGTGATAATATCATCGGTGTCAGCAGAGTGCATTCTTTTTACCTGGAGAGTGTGGGGGTGGGAAGGTGTGTTCTAGATCACACTGAGGCACAAATCCTGTAATGGTCACTGCAAGTGCTGCCAGCTGGCAAGAAGAGTCCCTGACTGTGGTCTCAAGCAGTGTGTGTGTGTGTGTGTGTGTGTGTGTGTGTGTGTGTTGGGGGGCGAGAGAGAGAGAGAGAGAGAGAGAGAGAGAGAGAGAGAGAGAAGCAGAACACTTGGTTTGTATTAATCATTCTCTGTTTAAGCAATATGAGAGTGTCTGCTTTCAGTGACAGAAATAAAATCCTTGAAGGGAACAGTCTGTGATATCAGCCCTGAAGGGACAGTGAGACTGCCTGCCTTCCTCCCTGCGGCCCAATTAAACCAGGGAAAAGACATGGGGAGAGAAATGTAAGAAGCTTGCTGAACCCGGAGAGGGCGTGGTCCGGGCAAGCTTCTCTGGGTTGCTTTTGCCCGCAGTCTGGAGATGGTGATGGGGGATTCTAGGTAGACAGCTGTGGCCTCCAAAACCACATCCCTACCCCTCTCAGCCTCCCTCAGTCAACCAGTCAATCAATCCACTAATGGTATTTATAGGTTGTTTACCTTAGGACAGTGCAGCAGAGTTGGTGGTGGTAGACACGTTGCCCTCCTACAAGGCTCTCACAGTCTCTGTTCCCGGGCCAGGTTTTGGTTGTTTTCCATTTGCCATCTCCACTTCTGGATTAAATACTCACCTCGGAATGTGCTGTTAGGCCTCTAAATGTTACCAGAGATGGAGAGCAGATATTTAAACAAGTCACAACTGGGGTCTTGAGGGTCTTGTCACTTTTAGTTAAAAAATTTCCAGCAGCTGGAGGACATGAATTTGTTTCTTCTGTTGCTGTTGGAGCCGGGCTCTGAGTCTGTGTGCCACCCCAGGCAGAGTGGCAAGGCTGGTTCAGGTCCACTGGGGAGAGGTTATGGTTCCTCAGCAGAGGCAGTAGCAAACCTGCAGAGTGTGGTGGTTTGTGGAAGAATCCTCTTCTTCAGTCAATCAACCGTATTTATTGAGCATTTACTGTGTGCAGAGCACTCTACTAAGTGCTTGGGAGAATACAATAGCATGCTTACGGTCTAGAGGAGGATATAGACATTAATATAAATTAATATTTTGGATATGTACATCATAAGGGCTGCGGGTCTGAGAGGGGGTGAATTGAGGGTGCAGACCAAGTGCAAGGGCAACGCAAAAGAGAGTGGGAGAAGAGGAAATAAGGGCAATCTTCATGCCAGGACAGTGGGTACCCCTGGGAGATTTCAGTTGGCACAGCTGTGAGCTGTCCAGAAGGAACAAGGGAACCCCAGGCCCTTTCTGCTATGGAGTTTATTATTCACCTGTATTGTGGAAGTTGCCAGATCTCCCAGTCCTCCCTGCTTCTGGCCAGGCTGGCTTTTGATTAACCAGATACCCCAACCTCAAGGTCACAAGACAGAGATACACAGGAGAATGGAGTTGCGAAATTGTTGCAAGTGAAACGTGATAACACCTTCTAACACCTTTTCACCTAAATGTATTCATTGTGACAAAGTCCTGAAGGCGGTGGTCACCGGCATTTCTCTCGCTACACTGATAATCACTCACCTATCCTCTCTCTGTGTGACAGTGAAAAGACAACTGTGTGAAAACATTTTAATATCAAACAGCATTTTGGATGATTGTTGTTAAATGGGCAGACCTGCTCCTGAAAGGGCATCCTCTTTTTTCATGTACTTCCATTACTTAGGAATCATGTACATGGTGAACGAAGTCATTCTTCATTTTGGCCAGAAGCTTCTCATCAATACCAAGTTTTTACCGACCTCATAATTAAGAGAATGACTTACCTTCATGAGGGTTCTAATTTTAAGAAGTGGATCTGTCCAGTTTGAACTGTCGTTCTCCCAGTCATTACATCTTTTGAATTATTTTGGAGTGAGCAGTAGGTTGGCAGCTGGGGGATGGGCTGGGTCAAGAGGTCCAGGTCTAGCAAAATATCGAGGACAGAGGAGTGTGCCCCACAGAGCGCCACAGTATTAACCCCAGAGTTTCCCTTCCTGAGGCCTCGGGAATCCTGGCTCCAGGGCAGTACCATAGGAACAGTCAAGTGCCACCCGACCCTACCTTTCTCTCCCGGCCAAGATGCCCGGCTCCCCAGTCCTCTGGCAGCTTTCTTCTGCCGGGAAAGTCCTGGATTGTTGTGGGTGTTTGGGGGGGGGGGGGGGGGGGGGGGGGTGAGTGTGTGCGTATGTATGTGTGTTGGAGGGGCAGGGGCAGCTATGCATTTCACTCATTCCCCACCCTGGGACTGATGGTGTCAGGGACTCCTGCCCTTGACCTGGGGGTTCCGGGTTGGTGGGAGGGAGCAAGCCAAGAAGTTTGGGGAAATGAGTGCCTGATGACCTCTGACCTCCAGCGCAGCCTGTCTGATTCAGTTAGCACCTGTCCTGGCCCCAAGGGCCCCATGATCAGAAAAAGGTGCAGGGCACACCGTTCTGGCCATCTCAGATGAGGAGGTGGGGGACAGATCAGTTGGGGGAATGCCAGGTTCCAGATGGATGTTAGGCATTGCAGGTAGAAGCCAGGGAGGAGGGTAATGAGTCCAGTTTCTAAATGAATTTGGAAACCAATCTGATCTCCATTTTTGCAATGCAGAGCAAATAAAATAAAAGCTCCCATACTTTATTTACTAACCGATGGATTGAACTGTCCGCCTTTTATTACAGATATAAAGCAGAACCTATGAAAAGACAATCATTTTTGAGACTATCAGACTTTCAGTAACATATCTCTTGTGGTTTAAATAACAGATAGTTTAAGTGTTTTTCCATTACCTTTGTGTAAATGAAAAATGCATAAAATATTTTAACAAGGCAAAGTAATCCAAGGAGATTGTTATTTTGTGTTACAAATTAGGTTATTTCTGTCATAAAATTAAAGAAAAAAATCAACGTAAGGACATTTCAGCTTAATATCATTTACCAGAAGGAACATGTAACAGATTTAATGAGCTAGCAGGTCACCCGGATCCAGCTGTTTCCGACCAGCTTTATGAAACCGAGAATGCGACGAGCAGTAGGAGGTAAGCATTATTACAAGCTCTCAAGGAGCTACCAAATCGATTTCTGCTTGAATGAATTAATTTAGATTATCAATTTATAACCAGCTACACGAATCCCATCAACTCGACAATTCAGTGAATGATCAGGTCCAGCCTCTGCAAGAGCTTAACAATTAGAGGCCCCGCGTTAGCCCTGTGGTAATCTCCTGTCCTACGGGGCTGCTAACAGAGTTGCTTGGCGTGACAGGAGGAGAAGGAAAATGTTTGCTTAAGGATGTTGCAAATGTAAAATCTAACATCTGAAAAAGAAACATCAGAACTTCAAGTCGGGAGCTCACGTCTCCGGAACCAGTTAGCATTTGGCTGGTTCCGGGGAAATGGGCTCCTTCCAGGGCCAACTTCCAGGAAGCCACTGAGCAACTCCTCGCCAAGAATCCTTCAACTTTCATGGCAGTTCCTCTCTCTGCCTTACCATGAGTTTCCGGGCTGGTCAGCCAATGTGAGGTGGCTTAACGGAACCAGGGTGGTCCGACCCTGGAGCACCGGGCACCTTTGGCCCTCGGAGAGCTGTTTCACGAGGTCCCCCATCCCCAGGGCTGGCTGGCCCACTTCCAGGAGCTCCGGCGGAACTGGGCCTTCCCCTCAATGCCGAACACTTGCGGAGTAAGTGGTTGACAAGCCTGAAAAGTTTTAGGGTTGGCTCAGGGAGGAAAAGGGAGCACGATGGATATTTTATCAGCATTTCCATAACTGCAACCGGGATGATAATAATAATAATAATGATGGTATTTGTTAAGCACTTACTTTGTGCCAGACACTGTACCAAGCGCTGGAGTGGATACAAGCAAATCGAGTTGGATACAGTCCCCGTCCCATGTGGGGCACAGAGTCTCAATCCCCATTTTACAGATGAGGTAACTGAAGCACAGAGAAGTAAAGTGACTTGCCCAAGGTCACACAGCAGCCAAGTGGCAGAGCAGGGATTAAAACCCATGACCTTCTGACTCCCAGGCCCATGCTCTATCCACTACACCATGATGCTTTTCGCATGGGTGTTGCCGTTTCATTTTCTGTGGCTCTTGCATATCACCCCTGGTCCATCCCTCCTCTCTGCCTCCCCCTGACCATGAGCTGCCCACATTGGCAGTGGTGTGGGTCAAGACGGTGGTGGGCAGCGGGCCGGGCAGGGGTGGGAGGGCTGGAGCCCGGGGTCCCACATTATTGATAGGAGCGGAGGTATTGACAGTCTGTGCTTGGAAGGAAAATGGAAGTTTGATATGACATATTGTGTGTCTCAGCAAGACTCATAAATAATTTTGACAAGTTTTTGTATGCATGGGGAAGTCCTTGATTCAGCCTCCCATAAAAATAAACTTCTATTATGGAATGTATTTGTCAAGTGGCTGCGTGATGGATGGAACTGCGTTTACCCTGTGGCAGTTCGATGAGTTTTAGATGCACAGCTTACCAGAGAGGATTTGCGGGCAGTACAGAAATAATTATTCAGGCTGAAATAATTCCATAATTCCCGTACCTGAGTTCTCATCTTTTTCTACACTTTGTTTCTGTGGCATTTCTGGTGGCAGAGGCCGGAGGCCCCTTACATTCCCCTGGAACGACGTGCAGATGAGAATCAGGCCGGCTCTCCGGGCAAGTGACGGCGCCCTGCACTCGGGCAACCCCCCGTGCTAGGTTCCACCCGGGGCAAGGGTCAGGTGGGAATCAGGCAGACTCGGTGGGCAACAATTATAATAGTAATGGTATTTGTTAAGTGCTTACTGAGTGCCAGGCACTATTCTGGGGTAGATATTAGATAATTGGGTTGGACAAAGGCTCTGTCCCACATAGGGCTCACAGTCTTAATCCCCATTTATCACATGAAGGAACTAAGGCTCAGAGAATTTAAGTGACTTTGCCCAAAGTCACATAGCGGACAAGTGGCAGAGCCAGGATTAGAACACAGGTCCTTTTGACTCGCAGGCCCATCCGCTAGACCCCACTGCTTCTCTACTCATGGCACTTGAGCCGTGCCTGTGGCAGATTCCACCCAGGCCTGGTGCCATGGATGAAGCCCTTCCGGTCCCCCCAGGTGGGGAGGGGTCCAGTGATGTCCCTAGGGCCGAGTCCCCTCCCAAGTTCCTAACTCAGCTGAGAGAGGTGCCAGGAGCTGCCAGCCCGAGGACAGACCTGAACCGTGCTCCTCCCAGTCGCCCCTCAACCCTCATCTCCTGAAAAACATCAAGCTTACCTTCTCCCTGGGGGGAGAGGGGCCTGTGTCTCTTGTCCGTAGGAGGCCCCTGTGGGCTGGAAAAGTCTGTTGGAGGCCAGGCAGATCCGCTGGCCTGCGGGTCCCTCCCTCCCCAAATCCGACAGACCACAGCCTCCCACTGTTTGTTCAAAGCCCTCCTGAAATCCCACCTCTTCCAACAAGCCCTCCCTGACTAATTCGCAATGCCCCAAGTTGGATCGTATCAACCCACTAACCATCTCTAGCTTTTGTGTAATGATTTATGCCCCTCCTCAGCACTACTTTGAGTTCAGTTATCCAGTTATGCATTCCATTATTTGTTTTGATTACTCTGGTTGAAAACATTTTTATGCCTGTATGAAATTATAAGCCCCTTGTGGGTCGGGGATGTATCTCACATCTTTGTATTGTACTTTCCCAAGATCGTATTTCACAGCCCTGTACCTATGGGCATTAATAAATCCCTCTGCTACTGCTAATGTTTGAGGGGCTGCCCAGGTCAGGAGCCCCAAGGACAAATGCCAATCATGTGGAAAGCACATGCTTGGCCTGGCTTGTGAAGGGCATTGCAGGGGGATGCCTGTATTCTTCCAGGGGCCAGGAGACCGGCCACTCCCTGGTCCTTGTCAGTGCAGGGACTGACTGACCCTCTATTGAGACTGACTGTTCCTGACTTCTTGAACCACCCAATCCCTTCGGTTCAGCTCTGCCGAGCCAGAAAGCAGAAGGGCCGGGTGCTCCCAGGATTCAGGAAGTCCCATGAACATCTTGGCCTCCCACTCCCCACCTTCCGGGGAAGGGGAATTGGCAAGGGAGCCCCAGGATCTCATTTGAGGCTGGGCTCCTTCCTTCTCCAGTCTCCTTTCACTCCCCACCAGGAACCAAGGTGGCTGATTTGGGTAGGCTTCCTCCCCTCTCCACCCACCCCCGCTGATGGAGGGAAGATCAGTCAGGGCTCATGGCCACAGGTGGTGTTCATTTTCTAATGGATCAATGAAGGATCCACTGGAGACTTGTGTTTATGCCCAATTCCAGCTATTGGCTCCTTATAGAAGTCTGCAGTCTCCCCAACCTCTCAGTACAGAAGGTGGGATTTCCAAGTTGGCACCTTGGTGATCAGGTCCGTGCCTGCCAATGACTTGGGGCATGGGGTCAGAATTCTAATTTTCTTACTTCAGGTTACATTCTCTGCGAAGTAAATCCTGTATTTCCAAGTTGATTTCTTCCTTTTCCTTAGAGAAGTTTACCAACATGTTATTAGGGCAATAAATTGTAGTGGAGAGAGAGAGAGAGAGAGCGCACATATGATGCCAATAGTGTGGGATATTTTTTCCTTTTCCATGTTCACTCTATTTATTTAGCCTCTAATTGAATACACGAGCCTTTTGCCTGTGCCACAGAACGTCTACGTGGGAGTCGGAATGCATATTTAATGCCTGATTTAAAAAGAAAAATAGATGCAGTGACATGTGAGTAATTTTAGGAAAGTGTGCTCCATGCAAATTCCAGTGGAGTTGGAGGGAAACTCTTTTCTCCTTCCTACAGAAGGCTGGGTGCTTCTCCGCGGGAGTTTTCGTTGATCCATATTTATTACATGTCAGAAGCTGCTTGTTTCTCCTTGCCCCGTCCAAGCGGAGGCGGAGAGGAGAATCCGCCCCTTCCGCCTACTCCCCATTCCTTCCCGTGTGTCCTTCTCTAGGCAGAGCCCCAACTGTTTTGTCTCAAAGACAGGCTCACCCCTCGGGAACTGGGAGGAGGGGGAGTTGTGGGGGAGCCAACAGACGCGTTTTCTGGCTGGGTGCCTAGGAGATAAGCGGGGAGGCCCCCTGCGTTCGCCGTTCTGGAAGCACTTTGGGAGGGACCCGTGTCTGCAGTTCTGGAGTCATTTTGGGAAGGCCCTCACGTTCACCGTTCTGGAAGCACTTTGGGAGGGCCCCCGCGTTCACCGTTCTGGGAGGGCAGGGCGGCGGGGGGTTGAGGTCCACGCACGCCGACCTCGGTGAGGTGGGTGAGGAGAGGGGAGCAGCCTTCACCATCACTCCTGGAGTTCGTCCCAAGGGAGCCGCGGCTGTGGCCCCAGACGACTCTGCCTGATGTCTATTCATGGACTGACCGATGGCAACTCGTGGATTGACCGATGGTCACTTGTAGATTTCCCAATGTCCATTGGCAGAGAGACCGAAATCATTTTATGGATTGACTTGTGGGCCCACCCCTCCTACCCCTGAAGGAAGCTGCCCAGTGCCGACTGCACATCTCTTGGAGTCTCAGTTGGCCATTTAGGTTGAAGTTTGCAGTATTAGGCTCCTTCTTTGCCCACCTATATATCACAGATTTCCTATGTAGACTAGATACTATCCACTATTTGTCCATCTGTGTATCGTAGATATTGTATTCTGATGTTGTGTCCACCTGTATGGAGTAGATACCGGGGAGTTTCTGGAATAGATAGTAGACGTCTATCTCACTGATAACATATGTGGACATTCTGCCCGCCTCCTCTAGAGCTGATAGGTCAGAAGCATAGCCCTAGATGTAAGCCCCTCCCATCTCTCTCTGTTTTTCTCCCTCCTTTACACATCTGCAGACTTGAGAATAGCATGGCCTAGGTGACTGGAAGCAGCTCCCCAATGCTGGACCTTCCCAATCCTTCCCCACCCCGATGAGCTGGACAGGCTGTTCTTATCAGAGCACAGCCATCACAGTAATGCACTTCGGCCCCCAAGACCACGTCATACTTCTCAGTTGGATTCATTGTTTGGTTTTGGAAACCCACAAGGATCAAGGAAGTACATGGCCCAGTGATAATAACACAGACCTGGGAGTCAGAGGGCCTGGGTTCTAATCTCGGCTCTGCCACCTGCCTTCTCCGTGACCTCGGGCAAGTCACTTCACTGCTCTGGACCTCGGTTTCCTCCTCTGCAAAATGGGATTCAATACGCATTCCCCCTCCCTCTTAGACTGAGAGCCCCCTGCGAGACAGGGACGTCGTGTGACCTAATTATCTTGTATCTAATGCAGCACTTAGCTCAGAGCTGGGCACATAGGAAGAGTTTAACAAATAGCCACAAGTATTATTATTGTTATTATTATCACGTCTTTTGACAGCAGTCATATTTTGGGGGAGAAACCCACTGTGTGGGCAACTCTATGATGCCGCTGTGCCGAACAGGATAGAAAGGGGCCACTGGCTCCGATAAAAACAAAAATAAAGCCTGGACTTTTAAAGATGCACTATTAGACAATAAATACCATAGCTGGAAAAATCAATAATAAAATGGCGATAGTTATTAGTAATTTAATTAAATCTGCACCATGTGTAAAATTGCACTTAGCCACCAAGGTATAGATGTTTCTACTTACTGAAATGTAACACTCATAGAGCATTTGAAAACAAGGTGACACATAACTAGCTATAAAAAATGAAATATTCTGGGATCTCCAATAAATCTGTGAATAAATGAGATGTGCTGAAGTAAAAGGGGAAAACAACTCCGAGTTGTCTCCAACATTATGAGAGGATAATGGAGAGTTTGTATTTTCTCCTTTATTGATCATTCACAGAACTTTGGGCTTCCCAGCCGGATTGACAATTGAGTTATTTGCCCATCCCTCGTGACTGACAATGGATAATGGAAAGGCTTTTACCATGATAGAACAGCAGAGAATAATTTCTAATTTACCACTATAGTTCTCATCAAAAGTAACCCAGCAAAAACACTAGATTTATCACTTCAATTACTGGAATTTCACATTTAGTTTAAAGAGACATGTTTCTCTAATGTGACAGGCTTAACAGATTTTGAACTTCTTCAGACATTTCAGCTCTCAGAATAATCGGAAAGAGATATAAATGAAAGCAATTGTTTTAGTTTTATAACTTTGAATGCTGTCTACTGGCAAGAAATGAAACAGGCCATAAACCGATGGTCTTGGCCAAGTCTATAAAAAAGAGAGCCTTTTGGTTTCAGATTTTTTAAACCATCTGATAATGGACAGAAACCACATTTAAAATGTATTCACTGAGTAATTACTGTAACTGATTTTTCTTCTATAAATTTGGGCAGGGGGCAGTAAATCAGCGGTAATGGAATCTGTGCAGTGCTCGCTCTGTGCCTAAGCACAGAGAGAACTGCCATTAATGGGTCAGTCTTAATGGTCCTCTGGTCCAGGCACCCGGGCACTCGGAGAAATCATAAGATGGATGCCTGGCTGGACCATTCAACACCCGTAACTGTCCCTTCTCCATCCATGATTCTTCCCCACGGGGACCCCCACCTGGACCATCCCACACCCCCTAACTCTCCCCTCTTCTTGCCTGACTCCCCCTCTCATCGATCGGTCAATGCATCAATGGTATTTGTTGAGCACCTGCTGGGGGTAGAGCGTTCTACTAAGCACTTGAGAGAGTCCAGTCGAGTCAGTAGCCATGATTCCTGACTTGGAGGTGCTTACAGTCCAGCCTAGGAGACAGGCGTTAAGATAAGTTCCAGGTAAGAGGAAGCATCTCAGTCCTCACTGAGGGGAGGAATGAGTCCTCTCGATGGCCTTAGGCCCCTCACCCTGATGGGGTGGGACTTGGGGGTTAGAATTTCCATGTTGCTCCTACCTACCCTCTTTTATAGATGTTGTTCATTTACCCTCTTGGCCTGGGCCTTTCCAGCCTGGAGAGTCTTCCTCTGCTCAGCCCCCTCTTCCAGGACTGCTCCCCTGCACCCCCAATATATCTTAGCTGCCCTTCTGCCCCATCTCCAGCTCTGACCTGCCTGAGATGAGCCTTGTCTGAGCCAGGCAGTGGGAAGGGGAGGAGTGGCCGAGTTTCCTGTGGGGCTGAGGACTGCTGAGCCAGATTGGTCCTTCCTAGAGTGTTCCACCTGGCTAATTCCCTCTCCCAGCACAGGGAGATGCAGCCCCGCCTCACTCCCTGTCCCACGCCATCTCCCAATTCATCCCCTTACCATGAGGGAGGTTCCAGGGGAATCTGGGGTATTCTTTTCACCGCAGCCATCGCTCACCCATTAATGGTCTCAGCGGTGTTAGTTCAGGAACGCTCCCAAACCAGGGAGCTGAGTGTCAGGAATGTTGACCTCTGCCACCCGATGGCTCATTACCAGGTATTTTGGTCTTGTTCGAAGAGTCCAGTGGCTGAATAACCCCAAGAAGTGGAGCAGTCATGCATTTTAATGTTTGCCGGAGTTTACAGTCAAACACAGCTGTGATTTAGATCACTGAACGGTGGTGTCTGAAACCCATATTCAGTTGTCAGATGTGCCTAAGTGATTGTGCACACCTGTTTTCTACTCTCTGCTCCCGGACCCAGACTTGTTATAGTGAATTCTCCGAGGGCCAGTGGCCCCGGTGGCCCAGAGCTCGGTAGATCCAGCCCTCTTTCCAGGTGGTCAGCTGTTTGGACTTATCTACATTACCATAACCCCATCACACCTCTCTTTTTTTAATTGGCATTTGTTAAGAGCTTACTATGAAATAATATGGTAATAATAATATGGTATTTGTTAAGCACTTACCATGTGCCAAACACTATA
Organism: Ornithorhynchus anatinus; assembly: GCF_004115215.2. Lineage (NCBI taxonomy): Eukaryota > Metazoa > Chordata > Mammalia > Monotremata > Ornithorhynchidae > Ornithorhynchus > Ornithorhynchus anatinus. The sequence continues at coordinate 29,262,937 of NC_041750.1, read as the reverse complement.
CTAAGCTCTGGGGCAGTTACAAGATCATCAGTTTGGACTCAGTCCCTGTACCACGTGGGGCTCACAATCTCAATCCCCATTTTACAGATGAGGTAACTGAGGCATAGAAAAGTGAAGAGACTTACCCAAGGTCACACAGCAGACACGTGGCAGAGCCGGGTTTAGAACCCATGACCTTTTGACTCCCAGCCCATGCACCGTCCACTAGACCATGCTACTTCCTATGTGTCAAACACTGTTCTAAGCGCTGGGGTAGGTACAGATCTATTAGATCGGACACTGTCCCTGTCCCACTGGAGTCTCCCAGTCTAAATAGGAAGAAGAACAGGTATCGAATCCCCATCTTATGGTTGAGGAAACTGAGGTACCGATAAATCAAGTGACACGCCCAAGGTCACACGGCCAGCGGGAGGCAGAGCTGGGATTAGAACCCGGGTCCTCTCACTCCAAGGCATGTCCTCTTTCCACTACACTGCGCTGCATCCATTGGGATTTTTTGGAAAAGGGGATGGAGAGGGCCCACCTGCCAAAGTTGGCTATTGGATTCGTTTGGGTAAGCTTGCCGTAGACCAGAAATGCCCACCGAAATTCCAAGATGGAAAGCCTCAAAGGAGGCCACGGCACATTCATGGCTTACGCGTAGCTTGTGCCCCTGTGGTCCAACTGGAAGGGAGTCCTCTCGTGGCGCATTGTCCGTCTGATCGTTTGGAGTGAGTGGCAACATTTACCGGCCCTTCAGAGAAGCCAGCCACAGAGGTCAGAGATTAAAAGTCAAATGGGGGTTTTTCATGTGTTTCCTTGAAGGAATCCTCTCCGACGGTTCCATCTCCCAGGCAGGCACTGTAGCAGATGTTTGCAAATCTTGGTGTAAAACGGATTGAAATATTTTAAGGAAACTGAAATAATGTCACTTGCAAAATTTATTTTGCCAAGTACAGCTGTAAGACATCAAGTTCTCAGACTGATGGCAGAATTAACAAAAAAACACCATCTGGTTCAATGATGATCTGAAAAGACCCATATCCGTGGATTTGTTTTAATATCACTTACTTCCCCGCTTTATTTTATCTGAGTGTGCACACCAGCCCGGCCGGGTGGTGCAAGATGAAGACTCTTTCCATCTGATCATTGAAAAAATGTGTTTTTGCATGAATAATGACTCTTTGAATTGTTACTAAACAAGCAAATTATTTGCGTATGTGTCACATCGGTTATCAAGTTTGCACATGTGACAGCTTCAGCAGCCGCCACGTAAAACGCATCGAGCTTGTAACCATATGTTTTTGCTTGACAAAAAGCGAAAACTCAAGATCAATTTTCAATATGGAATGCACAAATTAACACTTTAAAATGCACCACAATATGTACCGCTTGGCAAAATTTGCAGAAATAGCACGTTTCTAGATATTAACTGATATCTTTGGATTCGACCTTAAGGTATTCAATCATTTTGATTAAAAGACTGATTTCTCATAAAACCACAGTCTGTTGGAGGCGCAAAGCCAATGACATTTGAGCATTCATATATTTTCATAAACTTTGAACAATGTCAGGGAGACACCTCTTCAATCTTGGCCACACAACAGCAGGGTATTCAATCTTTCTTTAGCTTAAGACAGAAAATTTGAATATCAGCCCAGGGTTATTAATGTGACAAGTTCACACGGGGTGAGCCGTGTGCCTGTTTCACGCTGGAGGAGCAGATCCGGGGTCCGGACGGTCTGCTGCAGCCCGTGGTGCCCTCCGCTCCCCCACCCCCCCGCTCCCCCCCACCCGCCCCCCGCCCCCAGGAGAAGCCTGTGATCCCAATGCTTGAATCTGGTTTCGGAGGCCTGAAAGGGAACTGCTCATGTTTGCCCACTGCCTTTGCTCGGGAAAGCGGCCTTCTGAAATCAAGCCCGAGAGAAGCTCCGTTGAAATGACCTCCAGCTGAAAGGGGCCTAGCCTGCCTCACCGCTGGGGATAGCATCACCAGGGACACTCGGGGGGCGATGAGCTGCTGGGGTGCCAACACCCTGCCCGGGGTCCCCCCTGCTTTCCGCTTGCCGCTTTCCGGGCTTTTTTCCCCGACCGAACCGCCAAGCTCTAACTGCCTTGCCTCGCTGGTGAGGTTCAGTGCTCAGTCATCGCCATCTGCTTCGAAGGTGAGAGGCAACTTTTTCTGAATTTGTTGTAAATATGCCGTAGGGGGTGTCGTATGTCACCATGTTCCCCAGCAGCACGGCCCTCCCCGCGGCGCCGTCTCCCACCAAGTTGTGCAGAAGCAGATGCTCCCCGAGGGACAGATGAGCTGTTCCGTTTTGCCCGAGCTGAAAACGGGACAGCCTTCTGTTAGCGGGACCCTCCGGGAGGGCCGGGTTCCTGGCTGGGAAACCCGCAGATGGCTCAAAATCGGGGCCCAGAAGAAATCCCAAGCCACCCGCGTGGCACAGATAAAGACACCGTCCTATGAGAATAGAGAGCGGGCCCCACCCCAAGTCTTCACCGTTTTGGCATATCACGAGCCCATTTAGCACCTGTGTGTGTGTGTGTGTGTGTGTGTGTGATTGTGGGTGTGTGAGTGAGATCTTGTCTCTCTGAGCGAGGGTGGCCGGATCGACGGAAGCGTGAGCGAGCGCCTCAAGCTGCACCCCCCGCCCCCCCGGTGCTCCCGTGGGAGGGCCGATGGAGCCGCCGTGGTGTCCAACCTTCTAGAGGGCAGGCACACATCCCCGGCGGCCACAGCCACAGTCAGAGCAGCTGCGTTCACTGAGAGCCTGCTGTGTGCGGAGCGTTGCGTGGGTGCTGACTGCCATCCCGCAGGACTGTTTGGGGATCTGTGCTGTGTTCAGCAGCATATTGTGTGCCTAGTTTGTGCACAGCTCAGCATTGGACAGGGACCCTGTTCTGTGCAGAGCCCTCTACTGAACACTGACCGAAGAATAATAATAATGTTGGTATTTGTTAAGCGCTTACTATGTGCCGAGCACTGTTCTAAGCGCTGGGGTAGACACAGGGGAATCAGGTTGTCCCACGTGGGGCTCACAGTCTTCATCCCCATTTTACAGCTGAGGTAACTGAGGCACCGAGAAGTTAAGTGACTTGCCCAAAGTCACACAGCTGACAAATGGCCGAGGCGGGATTTGAACCCATGACCTCTGACTCCAAAGCCCGTGCTAGGGGAGAGAGCACGGACCTGGGAGTCAGAAGGTCATGGGTTCTAGTCCCAGTTCTGCCACTTGCCTGCTGTGTGACCTTGGGCAAGTCATTTCACTTCTCTGTGGCTCAGTTTCCTCATCTGTAAAATGAGAATTGAAACTGTAAGCCCCATGTGGGACAGGGACTGTGTCCAACCGGATATGCTTGTATCCACCCCAACTCTTAGTACAGTGCCTGCCACACAGTAAGCACAACAGATATCATTAATAATAATAATGTTGGTATTTGTTAAGCGCTTACTATGTGCCGAGCACTGTTCTAAGCGCTGGGGTAGACATAGGGGAATCAGCTTGTCCCACGTGGGGCTCACAGTCTTAATCCCCATTTTACAGATGAGGGAACTGAGGCACAGAGAAGTGAAGTGACTTGCCCACAGTCACACAGCCGACAAGTGGCAGAGCTGGGATTCGAACTCATGAGCCCTGACTCCAAAGTCCGTGCTCTTTCCACTGAGCCACGCTGCTTCTCAATAGTGATATCATTATTATCACTGTCATTATTGACTGGGTGCAGAGCACTGTCTGCAGCGGTGGGGAGCAGGCAGTTGATGTAGAAGCCGTGCCTGTTAGGGAATGAAAGGATTAACCTTCTACCTGACTTGAAGGCGCTTGTAGTGTCCGTCAATCTCCCCCGCAGTCCGACCTCTGTTCCTCTGCACAAAGTTAGATCCTTGATGGGAAAGCGGTTTGGGATAATCAGAGTGTGGTTCCAAGCCAGGTTTGTTTTTTATGGTATTTGTTAAGCACTTACTATGTATCGCGGATTGTTCTAAACTGTGGGGTAGATACAGATTTATCAGTTTGGACACAGTCTCTGTCCCATATGGGGCTCAAAACCTATGTAGGAAGGAGTAGGGTTTAATCCCCAATTTACAGTTGAGGAAGCTGAAGCCCAGAGAATTTAAGTGACTTGCCCAAGGTTACACAGCAAGCATTTGGTGGAGCTCTGCCTCCCAGGCCTATGCTCTTCCAATTAGGTCACACTGGTTCTCGGTGTTCTTTTCTCCCCACTCTAAGTAAGGCCATGGTGTTCCCTGTTAGAGGGCTCAGCATGCACTGCCTACTCTAGTTTATGACTGTTCTTTGGGCAGAGGACATTGGCCATTTTCTTGTGATCTTTGAGCGGTGATATCGGCAATCCCCCGCCCTTAGGGAATAAGAGTAGCGGAGCATCCTGGACCAGCACAGAATCGGGGAGCTCTTGTTTATACTGGGATAATGGTGGATTGCAGTTTTTATGGAGAAAGAGTCAGGATTCATGTTCTGTTTGACCCTGACGATGGCTATCACTCTCCTGGGATACTCCAGCTGCTGGCAGAGTGGGGGCTATTGGTTTGTGCTTTCCCCACACAGACTTCATCCCTTGGTGTGGGACACAGAGCCTCACCTTCTCAGCATGGGAGCCCCGGCCAGCATCTCTTCTACCCGGGGGCGACCGAGTCTCCCTGCCCAGGTTCACTCGCACCCACGAGGGGCTTGCTGCCAGCTTGTAGGGTCTGTTCCTTTCCTGGGGAAACTCTCAGCGATGGTCCAAGAATGCTGAGCCGTTTTTTCTGTTGGCTGGCATGCAGCTGCAAGACTGCCAGGGAGTGAGCTGCAGCATCCAGTGTCAGAACAGAGAACATGCGTTCTTGCAGTGAAATCTGTCCAGGGAGGAAGGGCCAAGATAACATACCAGTGACGTCCAGGGAGCGAGGTGGGGGAGGGTGTGAGGGGGCCCTGACACACGTATTTCCTGCTTAGATGACACGCAAGTGACATCTGGGTAATGAGGAGACCTTCATTACGTGTGTTTCCTGCTTATAGCCTGTGTGCGGACTAATGCCAACAGATGAGGGCAGAGCAATATCAGCCTTCGAAACCCTAAAGACACATGCATCTCGGTCAGTTAGAGCCAGGGAAAGACTCCAGGAGAATTGGACTTGCAGAATGACGGGGATTCCTCATCCCATGGGCAGAGCTGGGCGGGGCCGGGGGATCCCAGGGCCGGTTTCAGGGAGGAGATGAAGCGGTCACACCACAGCCCCAGGCTGCATTTCCCTTGGTGTCAGGGGATGGGTCACCCAGCCCACATCACGGAAAGTGGGGCCCCGGTCCAGAGCCTCGAGAGGGTGGAGAGGGTGGGCCCTACCGAAGAGCTTCCACATCCTCCCTCTGATTTGGGCATCTTTCAAATGCCCTGGAGGTTGTTGATATATTTGAAGTGGGTCTGGAGGAAGTAATTGCCTTGCAGTAGATTGGGCTCATTACTGTACATCGTTTGCTGGGGAAAGTGTAGACAACTGGAAGGCAGAGTTGTGTCGGGTGTTTCATGGACATTCAGATTGATACTCAGTTTTGAACCAATGGCAGTTCTAGCAGCTCAGAAGATCATTTATTGCCCTGCTCCTCTGAAAGCAGAATTCACACCAAAGCCAGGTCTCCCCATGCTGAGTGGGAGGAGAGACCCCTATGTGATGCCAGGGAAATGCCAGGTGGACACTGACCTCATAGAGTAGGAGACCATGGCCACCGACCCAGAGGGCTAGCTCCACATTGCCTGTCCCGGGTGCCCGGCCACTTCTTAAACCACAGGCCCAACCTGACCCCTGGGCAATGGGGAAAGCACCCCATCTTTCCTCACCCTCGGAGCGGGCTTCCCTTTGTGGGGAGGGGGAGTTGGGATTCCCTTGTCTTCCTACTCTTCTAGGGCAGGAGTGCAAGCATTTCCCGCAACTCTGTTATATTGTACTCTCTCAAGCACTTAGTACAATGCTCTGCCCATAGTAAGCACTCAGTAAATGCCATTGATGATGAAGGGAGAGATACCTCCCCGAGGCCTGCAGAGAGGCAACGTGGCCTGGTGGAAAAGCACGGGATGGAAGTCAGAGAAACCCAGGATCTAATCCCACATCTGCCCCTGGATCGCTCGGTAGTTTGGGGCAAATCACCTAAGTCTCAGTTCCCTCATCTGTAAAATAGGGATGATATCTGCTTGCCTATCTCGCAGAGCTATTGCGATGGGAGAGTCAGAGATGCTGGATGGTCCATGTTGGTTTACTGCGGGGAGAGTCAGGGATGGAGAGGGGAGAATCAGGATGGTTGGATGGTTCATCCCTAATCATGAGGGTGGGTGTCCGGGAGAGCAACCAGCACATGATTCCCAGTGTCCCTGGCACAGACAACCTTGGACTGGATAGACTATGGGCCTGACCTTGGGTGGCATGTAAAGGAAAAAAGAGCAGGCTCTGGCGTGACTTCATAGTGACCGTGGTGTGGAGGGCCAGTATTTTTGGAGAGAATGCTGACCAGTTGACCAAATAAAAGAAAGGACTGAAAGTTAAGTAGGCGGGAACACAGATAGACCTTGGAACCGTTGATCAAGGGAGAGACTGGACATGCTCCCCAGCCTCTGTGGAACACTACAGGAACTGCACAGGAATCTTTGCAGGATCCTTCTGTCTCTCCTTGATAAGGCCAGAGGGGAAGGGGGTGGCAGGGTCCCAAGAAGCCAAGGGAAGTTCCCCCATGGCCCCTGCTGCTCAGTGGGGTGGGACCATTTTTCAGGGTGATTTCAGCCATGGAGGAGATGCTCGATGAGCATTCCTGGACACTGGGGCAGTATGTGAGTTTTTTTCATGGACATTGTGAGTACCATGTGGGACGGGGATTTGTTTGTATCCATCCCAGAGCTTAGTACAGCACCTGGCACTTAGTAAATGTTTAACAAATTCCGTAATTATTATTACTAATTATTCTTTAATATCCGGTTGTTTAGCTCTTGACCTGTGTGTGCAGATGCCGTATTTTCTCCCTCAACCCCGTAATGTCCGCAGAAGGAAAATAAGGTGGGTTTTTTTTCACAGAAGAACATTGATCGGCTTGGAGCGCATGGAGAGAATTGATCAAAATATTAATTAGACTTTTGTTTTGCTAGTTTGCCTCAGACAGATGGAGTTCTGATCTTTGGCGGCACCGTGACTCATGAAGCTGCTTGTGTACTCAAATGCCATTATTAACACAACAGCAGTTTTCAGCAGTTGGTAATTATTGGCATAATTAAACATTTATCAAGAAACGAGTATTTATCATTCATTAAACTTTCATTAAAAATCCATCTTAGTACAAGCTATATTAGCCAGGGATTTTCGAGGGATGTAACTCCTTCCCTTCTGGTGGGAGCAAGGGACCTTTTGGTCATGGAGGAAGTGGGATACCTGAGGGGTTGATGGCCCAAGCTCCGGGAGCCAATTGGAGACCCTGAATGTCTTTCTTACTGAGTGACTTCATACTGAATGCCTTTCTTAGTGAGGCTGAGTCTGAAGCTCATTGTGGGCAGGGACTATGTCTGCTTATTGTACTCTCCCAAGCACTTAGTACAGTGCTCCGCACACAGTAAGTGCTCAATAAATTTGATTTAATGAATGAGGACACCAGTCTCAGGGTTCCTCATTGGGCCTCTCAGCCTTGCCTGTCGCTAGAGTAGTGCGCTGCCCTGCCTTGCCACATGGCTGCTTGTGAAGGCTCATCCCTGCATTGGTGGAGCAGAAACAGTGGAGTCTACTATCAAGGCCGATGGATGGGCCTCAGGCCTGAGAAACTTAGTGGAGGAAGTGATTCTAGCACCGGTGGTTGGCTAGTTCCATTCCCACTCTCTGGCCCCTGCCCGTCATATTCCCTCAGATCCGGGACTAGAATCTGGGCCTCCTGAGTCCCAGAGCCGGGCTTTATCCCCAGGCCAAAGGCAGGGATCATGTAGCAGAAATACCCCGGGAACGGAAGAGTTTGCCACGGTCAGGGCCGTCGATGTTACTGCTGTGGTTGGGAGCATGAGAAACGAGGACGTGGAATGTCGTCGAAAAACCAGATTTTCCTATTGGTTCCACGTCAGGGTCGGTGCAGCAATCCGATGCCGACCCATCGGTGTTCTGAGATGTTTGGGGTACTCTGAGATCAGAGGAACCGAACAGGGAAGGGCTGGCTCGGGTAGCATACATGTACTTCCCAAGTGCTTAGTACAGTGCTCTGCACATAGTAAGCGCTCAATAAATACGAATGAATGAATGAATGAATGAACGAACGATTGAGAGGTTTTTTGAGGTTTTTTTATTTGTTTGCTTTTTGGCCTTGCTCAGTAAACAGTTACACAAGAGCTCTCAGAGTTTTGGAAGTGGTAGACCAGATCCGAATAGGGTTAGATAGTGGCTTGAGGAACACTTTTGATTGACAAATTGGACTAAACTAATTATCTTCCCTATTCTTTGCAATAAAGACAATTCAATCGGTTAGTGCGGACATCAACATACCAAGCACTAAGTTGGATGGATTCTATTAGTTCTAATTGAACTTCCTTCATTCCATCAATGTTTCCAGTTGAACTGTCCCCTGGAGTAATGCCCTCTCCTCTCCAGGCTGGTCCTCCCCAGCGGCCCCACCACATCCCCTTCCATTTCTTTGCAATGACCCAGCCTGGCCTTCCCGCTCCCCGGCCTGGCAATACTGGCCTTCTCATCCTTGGGGGGGCCCGGCTGCTCACCTCCTCTACCCCCACCGCCCCCTTCCCAGTTTGTCGGAAGGCCCCAGTGGGAGAGGGTCACCGTGGGTCCAGAGTAGCGGCATCCAGGCTGGGCACCGGGGAGGAGAATGGCAGCGGTACACAGCGAAAGTAGCATGAGACACCTCCTCCTGCTCCTGCATGGCCAATGCTCAGCAACTTCTCCCCATGCTGCCACGGTGTCCTCATTCTCTCCCAGGCAGAAATTTACTGCCTCGGTGCTCCAGTTTCACCGGAACAAATTGGATGTGCCATCCCGAGGGCAAACAGCAACAGGCAGAATGGCAATCTAGTGGCCAGTGGGGCCCTGGTGGAGTGTCACCTCTGCTGGGGGTGCAGAGGCTCGGAAAGATGGCCACCAGTCTGGCTTCGAGAGGTGGCTGGTGAAACAGGCCCAAGCCAGGACATCGCCTGCGGCCAGCTGATCCAGCAGAGCCAAGGTGCCAAGGAGCGATCTAGACAAGTAATGGCAATAATCATCACTGGCCTCCTGGCCAGAGAGGCACAGTGCTGCTGCCGCCTGGGTCCTAAATCGGATCTCCAAACTGCTCCGGAGCAGAAGGTTCTCTGACGTTCTCGGTAGCTGCTTCCCCAGGGAGACCAGATCTCTAAGAGGAGCCGAGCGTGGAGATGCTGCGCCCTCCTAATCCCTGAGAGATAACACTAAACTCTTATCATGTTTAACATGCAAAATAGAAACAGCATCAGCTGTGTATTTTCTCCGCATTTATCTTGTGGACTTTGATGCCCAGAGCCAGGACTGTGAAGCAGGGCATCCTCTCTGGACGCGTAATAATAAAAGATTGCCCTTGCCTATCAGTGTCCCGTTTCTAGCAGGAAGGTTCTCTGCCGGCATTCATCAACAATAGTGCCAAGGCCACTTTCTCTACGCCTTCTCTGTCCTTCTGGGCATCCCGAGAGTGTTTGCCAGCGGGAGAGGTGAAACTAGCTCATTTCTGAAAGAGATCCCCCCACCAGTCCAAGTTTATTTAAGAAGTGTAATGGTATATTTATCCAATTTGAGGTGAGATCATTGTAAATAATAAGGGAAAGGCTGCAGCAAATCATTTTCAACTGATTTACATGTTTTCTGGTTTGACTTGTTTTCTTCCTGGAGGATTTAACAATTAGGCCCATGAATAGAAATGGGTAGGGTACAGTTGCTTTTCATAGCTGTATTTTCATTAGCCACCAAACCAGCAATTGTTGAACTCTAAACACCATCAGATTTATTAATTAGGTAAATTGTGGCATCGATTTATCACCTGCATTTGACACCTTAGATACTTGAAGCATTCACTATTGTGAAGCAGGGGAAAAAAAACAATTTAGAAGCACAGTTATACATCATGCGCAGGGGAAATGATGTTGGCATGTGGGAGGTTAATGGACGCACTTTAGATTTCTTTGCTTGATTTGCTGTTTTCTTTTTCATAACTCTAGGTAAACAGTTTGTGCTGCCATTTAAGGCTCAGGTTAAGTCTAGTTGCAGGCTATTATACATCATTAGGGTAAATAATATTCAGCCATGGAAGAAAGATGGAAGCTTTTCACTTGTAGCCACTTGGACATTTCATTTGTCATCTGGTATGCCGGGGCAAAAATTAGTTGTGGCAGGCTCGGTATAATTTATAGCCTTGTACCCTGAAATTAAGCCATGAATCACACAATTTGGGCTGATTAGACTTGATACATTTTTTCCCGATGACATATTTGGTAAAACAATGTAGTTTATTCCCAACTTTCTCTCTGCGATCTGGCCATTCCTCACTTGCAGCCTTGAACCTCACACCCGGCCCTTAATCACCGAGCGTCGTGTGCCTGTGGTTTCCTCCTGAAGGTGCCCAAGCCCTGGGTTGTCTGGTAGATTATGGAAATGGTCATCCTTCATTCTCCCGCCACTTCACGGTGAACTGCCCCTCCTCCCTCCTTGCCTCCCTCGCTCCCACCCCACGGCTGGCTGGAGCGATTCAGGGCTTCGACATGGAGTGCAGCGGGTGGTGATGGAGGGAGGCGGGACCATTGGATTGCGCCTCTGGTCCTGGACCTCTCTACCTGGTCAATAATGAATTTATTACTAATCAAAACCAATAACCAGAGAACAGTATGTATTTATTTTTATATGGCAGCCGGCAGGTCGTGGAATAATAATGAAAAGGGAAGGAGAAACCTGCGCCATGGAGGAGAAAGCAGTTGTGGCCATGGACTGCAGGGTCGGTGCCTGGGCGCCCTAACGGGGCACTGATCTCCAGCGGCCACCTGACCCCCGGCCCCGGGAAGGCATTAATAATGATGATCATACTTCAAAGTGATAATAGTTGTGGTTCTGTTAAGTGTCAAGCCCTGGGGTGGAGCCAATGCAACCAGATAAGACTCAGTCCCTATCCCACATGGGGCTCATAGTTGAAGAGAGAACGGTTAAGGTTATTTAATCCTCATTTTTCAGATGAGGAAACTGAGGAACAAAGAAGTTAAGCAACTTGCCAAACATCACACAGCAGGCAAGTGATGAAGCCAGGATTAGAACCCAGTTCTCCTGCCTCCCAGGCCTGTGTTTTTTCCACTAGGCCACGCTGCTTCTTGCTCCATTAGAAAGGCTTCCAACTCAGACTAGGAGACCGTGAGCCCGTTCTTGGGCAGGGATCGTCTATATCTGTTGCCGAATTGTACAGTCCAAGCGCTTAGTGCAGTGCTGTGCACACAGTAAGTGCTCAGTAGATATGATTGAATGAATGAATAAGTTTGAGGGTTCTGTTAGCCGAGATCCCACGTGGTGGAATGAGAGATCGTAGGGGACTAGGACCTCTCGTATTTGTGTGAGGAAGAGTAGTGCCCAGCTTTGTCCCTTCCCCTGCTTATTGCCCAGGGGAAAGCTAATTGCATAGGGGCGGAAGGTGTGCGTTTTGTTGTTGCCCCCACAGAGTGTGGGGCCAGGTGGATTTCCTCCCGAACAGCCTCAGGCCCCCACCCGCCTGACCGAACTGTGACAGGCCCCTCTTCCCTCAGCACCTTGGCACCCAGCCGGACAGGCCTGCCAGAGCTGGCACCCAGGATGCCAAGGGACCAGCTTCCGCGGTGGGGATGGTGAGGGGAGGGCAGTCCTGAGAGGTGCCTGTGGCCAACTGACCGTGGGCACCTTGCCTTGAATTTCGATTACGGCTTTCAGCGAAGACGGTGGCCAGGGAACGGGTCTACCGACTCTATTGTTCTCTCCCCAGCTCTGCACACAGTAAGCGCTCAATCGGTACCATCGTTGGATCGATGGATTGAGGAAACAGGGGAGGTGCACTGTGGATGGACGGGATTCTCTTCCAAAGCAGCGTGGCGGACGGGGGCTGGGGGTGGAGGCCCCACCCCGAGATGGGCTCGGTGCCGGCCAGGGCTCGGTGCCTCCGGTCGGGGCACGAGGCACCTGTAGGGATCCAGCCGCCTCATTCCCACCCAGGATGAGAAAAATGATTTATCATCCGCTCCAGGAATTTCCCCGAGAGTTCTGCCTCAACTTTAAAAGTGGATGACATTTGCGATTAAACCTTAACAAATGTTGTTTTAACTCGCCCGCAATACATGCTATTGACAACAAGCGTCTCTCCCCTCAAAATCACAGCGGCGCTCAGGCAGGCAATTTACAAAACTGACAAGGGAGGGCGGGCCTTTCCCCTAGGTGGATGCGCGCTGACTGATTAGCTGGTATTTTAACTTAGATTCGTGCAAATTACAGACAGAGCAAACCCTGCAATTTATATGTACTTTAAAAGTGAAAGCTTTAATCCCATGATTCATGAAAGTAAAGTGGTAATAATTTAAGTACCATATTTTATTTATCCCTCAGAGTTGTCAGCTGATACCAGAAGTATTTCCACTATTTGGGGGCTGTTGCCTTTGGCCGCTAATTGCTTCTTAGGAAGTAAGAGGGAAATTGCTTGGGTAACGACACGGATGCCTCTGGCAACGTCAAGCCAAGGCATCAATCAGTCCATCTGGGTAAAATCACAAGCTGACTCCGATAGTGCTAAATATTTATACTGTCAAATACACACAGACATCCAGATGAAAAGAGGCATTCATTAGGAATTCTCTGGCTTGTCAGTTTAAAGATGTAGATTAGACGAAAACCTCCCACCATGGTACTGAGTGCTCAGGAAAAGTCTATATTTAGCCGTTCTGAGCAATAAATATCATCATATTGCCTCATTTAGGTAAATAGAGAATAAATATTGTCAAGATGATCCAGCGATAATGTAAACAGATCCCTGTTCAGAGGCTGGTGACGGGGGTAAGTCCCGGGACATCGAGGGGCCGATGACGCTCTTCCTCCCCTGCTGTGATCGCGGTGGGATCGGTGGACGGACACCTTCTGTAGGGGAAACCGGGAGGAAAACCAGGGCTCTGTTGGACTCTTTCGTCCCAGAGGTGGTTTCAAGCCCTCCAAGGCAGTGGGGTGTTCATTAGCACGTCAGTCGTGATACCTGCCTCGACATTCCCACAGAGCTGCCGTCACGGGGAATGAAGCCACCTGTGTACTCCATACGGGCCGGGCCCGGCGTTTAGCGGGAGATCGGGCCGAACGCATCAGCCACGAGACAGCATTACAGCTCTGGGGCGGAGGCACGATTCCAGCCAGGCACCGAGTTAATAGTCGAGCTGGGATTTCTTTTCTAGCACATTTATCGGGGATCAGACGAGGCCCCCGGGGCACGTGTCTGTTTGGAAAGACCGAGGTCTGTTTCCTGACCAGGGGCCGGTCATAGGAGATGGTGGCAGTGGCACGTGTTCGCTGTGGGCGTCCGGAAGCGGGGCCGCCTTCTTCCTGCCACAGATAGTCTCGGAGCCACGCTCGACGTCAGGGTTTTAGTTAATCACGCTGGATGAATTTTTTGAGATTAATAATTAACATCTCTCTTTATAACTAAATATCCATAATTAATCAGCAAATCATAACGAGAAGACTAATTAACTTCAAGCTCAGATCTTAACAGAAAATCCATATTCCTCGCCAACATCATTAATTATTAGAGTAATCAAAGTTAGCGCCCATGGGACTCCGCATCAAGCTTTGTGGGTTTATAAACTAAGCTGTTATCAGGCAGGAGCGTTCAGAGGCGCTCCAGAGAGTGTTGCCAATTCCCGGCCTAGCCGAGTACACGCTGGTGCCCTTTCCGCACTCTCGGAAACCCGCTCAGAACCGTCCGCCCTGGAAAGTGGTGAGGGTCCCCCCAAGAACAGCAGCTTGCCCCCTCCCCGATACACACATATACACACATACACACACACTCAGAGTCATTTCTTGGGTGGGACCGTTTCAGGGGTCACCCACAAGGGGTGGATTGGGTTGACGTCCTTTCGTCCCCGCGGCCCCACGGCTCTACTCTGTGTCTTGGCAGCACCCAGGGCAGGCCCGGTGAGCGGGTGGACAGATGCAGCGGATGCCAGCTTCGGAGCACCCCAGCGTTATTCGTTCCAAAAAAGAAGCTACCAAATGAAGCTCTTTTGCTCCACGAGATGCAGATGGAAACCTCTTTGACCCATTGAGCGAAGCGTTAAAAAAAAAAACCACAAAACAAAACAGAGCGCCCCCGAGATTGTTAGATGCCAGTAAAATCCATCTTGAATTAACGTGGAACCGGCACGACAGGAAGTGGTTTCACTTGCCTTTTTAATAAATGGGACGGTGCCACTTTAACAAGCCGGATGTCCCCCTGGAGTTGTCATTTAGGAGTTTAGGAGTTAAACATGCGCCCAAATCCACATTTCAATTATTCTATCACCTAATCTTCCGAGCGCACACAGCCAGTGCTGTTCTTTTGTGTGGCAGCTGTAAAAAATCTCGAGCAATTTTTTACTGTCAAGAAAACTCTGAATAAATAGGGGCTGTTAACTTAGGCAGATATCTGAGGTTATTGGTGGCAATCAAGAACTCACAGCACTTCAACTAATGGGTTATGATGAGAAACTGTTCCTAATAGCCAGCTAGACAGATCTGAATATGAAGATTTCTATAATTTTGTTGTCAGCTTGTGATGTACTCTAGTGCTAATTATTTGGAACAATTATGTTTTCCTAATAACAAAAGAAGAAGCAGTGAATTAAGCAGGCTTACCTTCAGATCTTTAGATACCGGTTTAAATGCACTTGCCATTAAGAAATAACATTTCTCTCTGCCGTTCGGAGCCCTAATTATTTAAGATGCTTGTCTTTAACCATCTACTTCTGCCGCTTCTTTTAAGCACGTTCGACACGTCAGCTCTCGCTGACGACTTCAGTAACTGGTCTTTCGGCAGCCCTCGACTCCTGCCTGTACGTCCCATAGACTGCCTGTTTCATTTGGTTATTCCCAAACCATAATTAGTGCAGTAATTAACAGGCGGATCCTTCACGGGGAGAGACTGCTAAAATCATGGGACGTCTCTCATCACTCTTCCTGATGTGCGAGCGATAAAGAGAGCTGGGTTGAGGTGACACTGGGGTTGGGATTCTTGCACATTAACCGTGCTGCAGGGAGATTCACAGGACCTAACTCTACTGAACCCTTCCTTTGGAAAAAAGGAATTAACCACACTGTTTCTGTAATGCAATTAGGTGTTATCCTGCATTTGCAATTGTCAAATCATTTGTTTTAAAAACTTTTTTTTAATATCTTATGAATGCTTGAAAATTTGGATTTTTTGCACCTTAACCCTCTCCTGTTCTGCGCCGGAGTCACAAAGTCCTTGACAGCTGGGCAGCAGAGCTGTGAGAGCCTCTGTCCTGACAACTGGTTTCTGACTCCACTGAGGGCTTCTGGTGCGGAGACGGTTTTTGGTTGTTTTCTAATTGCAGTCCCAAGGCCGGGGGTCCAAGCCCCACTCGGTTAGGTTTCCCAGGGGATCCGCATAGCTTGGATCTCAGCTTTCCACAAGCCACCCGGGCCACAGCACTGGCCTCAGTCAACCGGTCGGGCATAGTATGGAACCAAGATGCTGTAGGAGAGGGGAGACCCGCCCTTCCCTGCCCCGGGGCGGCCACTGCAGTGGAGGATGCTCTGCTGGCTTCTTCACCCCGAGGTTGGTGGGGAGTATGGCTTCCTTCAGGCATACCACTCCTCTCCCCTTTTCCAAGCCCTACTAAAATCACATCTTCTCCAAGAAGCCTTCCCTGATTAGCCTCTCTTCTCCTTCCTTCCTGAATTACCTAAGCCCTCGAGTCTGGACTCCTTAAGCAATTTGAAACTCACCCCACCCCCACAGCACTTACGTACATAACCTTATACTTTGCTGTTTCCTCCATCTGTAATTTCCTTTAGCATCTGTCTCCCCAACTAGGTTGTAAACTCCTTGAGTGCAGGGATCTACCTACTCTGTCCATTTTATACTCTCCTAAGAGCTTAGTCTGGTGTTCTGCACACTGTAAATGCTCAAGAAATGTAATCGATTGATTGATTGATTGGCAGGGCAGAGGCCTGTTAGCAAAGCCCTAGGGAAGTCAGTCTCTGACCCCGCAGCCCCAAGGCTCTCAGCATGGACTGCTGTGGTCTCCAGGGTTGGGGAAGAGGCCAATAGGTGTACCTGTTCCTGGAGAGAATGGTGGCCATTGGGAAGGTATCTCCTCCTTATCCCTGTGCTTCCCAGCTATTGTCCATCCTGCCACTCCCTGTTGGAGGCCTTGGCTTCAAGGCTCCCAATCAGCTCTCCCCCAACCTACTTATCCTCACTTCTCTCCCACTACATCCCAGCTCGCATGTTTCTCTCCTCCCAAGTCAACCTACTCACTGTGCCTTGTTCTCAACTGTCTCATCACATCCTCTTGCTCACCCCCTGCCTCCTGCCTGGAACTCTTTCTCCCTTCACGTGCGACAGTCTGCCGCTCTCTCCGTTTACAAGGACCTTCTGAAATCACATGGCATCCAGGAGACCTTCCTGGTGAATACATGGGTGCTCATCCTCTTCTTCCCCCCTGCCAGCTGTAGTATTTATATCCATATCTTTAAACCTGGAATTCGTTTTAGTGCCCGCCTCACCTGCTAGCTTGGAAGCTGCCCGGGGGCAGGGGTCGTGTCTACTAGCTCTTTAGTACTCTCGCAAGCACATACTGCAGTGCTCTGCTCTCAGTAGATTCAGTGGATTGATTGATTGATTGATTGCGGTTGGCCCTAAGAGTGAACACCTCAGGCAACGAACCCCGAGAGCTGGCACACTGATTCGAGTGGTCCGGCCTGTCGATTGGCTGGTCTGTGAGAGCCTCGCTCCACTCATTACCCAGAGTAGGTCATGCCCCTGGCCCAGTTGACACAGGCAGAAGCGGGGCCAATCAAGGGCAGTTTGGGCTAGTCCCTCTGGGCAGCCCTTACCTCAGACGTTATGGAGTCTTCTACATGTCATCCCAATTTACGGAGAACACCCTGCCACGTAGCACTAGAGGGCTATCATCATTCATGGATGTGACATCACGGGATGCTAATTAACGGGCGTTGTGTCACCCTCATGACTTATGAGTTTTTCAGCAGTTGCAGTTCCCTTCCCGTTCGAGCTGCCACGGCCCTTGACGAGGGGTAGCGTGGAGAGGGCTGTCCCGGTGGGTGTGATCGAAGCCCACTCCCATGCCATTAGGGGAGCGGCAGGCCCGGGAGTGAACAGAGAAATCTTCCCCTCGCCTTCACACCAGCAGCAAACAAGTTGCAGAGAGAGAAATACCCAGCAGAGAAACGGCTACAGGCAGGTACCCGTGGCAATTGGCTCCTCCGCCCAAGGAAGCGTTGTGAGATCTGGGGTCAGAAGTGTGGGCCTGAGGATCAGATCTCCAAATGCGTAGGGGGTCGGGGGGGGTGTCTGCCTGCATGTATGTGCACTCATGGAAACTGCCACCTTGGAGGCTGGCTGCACCGGCCTTGGTTGGCTCTCCCGATGTCATCAGCACCCCCTGCGGTCACTGAAGTCGCCGAGTGGTCATTCCCAGTAGCTTTCATTTGCTTTTACTGCAACCCCTGAAGAACGCAGAGATGCCGGATGCTTTACCGAAGCCACGCGGGCATTGAAACTGCCGGAATCGTGGCTCTCCTGGCCAGCCCCACTCCCTCACCCATCCAGGCAAGACCTCTTGATCATGACTATTAGCCCGGGGCCCCTGGGCAGCCGTGTGTATGGGCAGAGGTGGCGGCGGCAGCCCAGAGAGCCGTGGGAAGCGAAATGACGCCAAGTGACCACCAGTCACAGCCATCTAGTGGGCACGTTTGGCCAAAACGCAGCAGCAGCAGCAGCTCATCAAAACCTTCATCGTTATGCGAGGAAACATCTTTGCTTTCCGGGGCTGCCCGTTTCTGCCCCTGGCCTGCCCTCCTCGGACTCCCTGCTGCGCCCCACCTCTCGCAGGCCCGGTGGCTCGGGGTCACTGTTCTTCACTGCGGCCCACTGACCCGATCCCCCTTGAGAAGCAGAATAGGTCTCCTCCTCGCAAGCAGTCGTTCAAAACCGCTCGGCTCCTCGGAGCCAATCTTCCGAGATCCGGGCTGGCCCGGGCCACAGGGGCTGGAGTTGTGGCACAGAAAGCCAGAGGCAAGCTGTTTGCCTGTGGGTCGCCATGGTGGGGAAGAGCGTTCAGAATCCAGATCGAGGACGCTGTTGGACTTTTGACTGTGGGGCGGCACGGGGGCGACGGGTTCACATCTTCAGGGTTCATCCTGGAGCCTCGCGTGGGCCAGATCGGGATAGCGAATTGACCCGGGCACCAGGAGGCAAGAGACTGGGGAGAGGAAATGTCTCTCCGGGCAACAGTCGCTCTTTTGGCTCCGCTTAGCATGACGCACATCAATGGTTCGAATTTCTCTAATTAATCGTTGACATGTTGGGACAGCCCTCCCGGCCGAGCTGGGGGTGGCGAGTATGGGTGCCCGGAGATTCTTCACCATAGGTGCCTGGGCCGCTAGCCGGTGGGGGGATTAGGCATCGTCACCCTTCTCTGCGGCTCACGCCCCAACCGGGCCCGGAGGGTTGGGAGGCATGCATCTCACCCACGGAGGGGACTGGTGAGACTGGCCTGGCGCTGGGTGAGGCAGGGATCCTGTCCTGCTTACCCGGAGCGCTCTCCCAGGGCTCTGCCAGAGGGGCAAGGGTCCGCTCTGCAATCCGAGGTCCTTGGGAAAAGGGCCCGCTGCAGGACGGTGGCGATATCCACCCTGGGCTCTGGGCCCGTGGCAGCCTCAGGTGTCCCTTATCCAACAGACAGTGGCTGCGAGAGGAGGGTTGGGTGCCATTTCGGGGCTTCGCCCTGGAGACCCCGTTCTCTGCAGCTGGAGCCGGGGCCAGGGGTTCTCAGGGAGCCACCTTCAGCCTTGGCTTCCGGTGGTCACAGTCTCACCGGCTGGCTGCCTCAGGAATTCAGGAAGAGGAGATGACCCTTTGTCTCCCCCTCTTCCATCCTGGGTCCACTTTCCACTAGGCTGCGCCACCTCCCTGAAAGCTGATCCCTTCCCAGTTCTCGGCCCGGAGGGCCGGGCTGAGTCAGAGCCAAGTCTCGCCCCCACCCCCGCCTACTCTCCCCATGACTCTGACTCCTAACACTCTGGCACAGCCACGTTCCCTGGGCTCGTGTAGCACCCTCCGCCCTGCGACCGTCGGGCAGGGAGGAAATTGAATCGATTTGGTCTTTTAAGGGCACTGGGGTGAGAGGCCCCACATTTTCATAAACTCAAATGAATATTTCAGTTTGACAAACAGAACACATCCCGCTCCGGCATGAAGTGTGGAGGAAATTGCTGCATGTCAGTATAATTTTAATTAAATTTCCCTCAAGAGTTTATGTTCCAAACCTTTCCCTGTGCCTCCCCGGTGCTTGATGGCTCCTTGTGTCGGGAGCAGCAGGGACCGGCCGGTTCAGCGATTCCTCTGCTCTGTCCATTCTCCATTTCCTTACCTTTGCCTCTGGGGGCCTGACCCTGCAAAGATCAGCATTGCGGGTCAGGTCTCGGATTCCTGTGGTCCTTTGTGCCAGACTGGCTGGGTATCAAACGGACGGCAGAGGTAGCGGGGAGGATGGGTAGCTGTTGGCTGGGGCTCCGTCAGAGCCCGCCGGCCACCCGGGCGGCCAACGGAGGACGGGACCCTTGCCTCAGCGCCCTCGATCGGCCGTTTGATTCTGTGCTCGGCCGCGCCTCCGAGAACTCGGCATGATACTTTGGTTTGGCTTTTGCCCAGCGTCTGGGAGGAACTCCAGCGCCCAGCAGGGGGTAACAGAAACTTTATCCCAGACCCGCTGGCCCAGTTGAACAAGAAGCTACATTTGGCCACCCAGGCGTTTGACTTCTAAATGAAACTCCAGGGTCCACTCCGACATCCCCAGTATTCATTCCCCGCCGACCCTGGCCCAGATCGGTACAAAACTGAAAAAGGTGGTGGGGCGGCCTGCAGCTGGAGCTGGGCGTGCACCTCCTGGTTTTCCACACTGGTTGAGAGGTCCCCAGGCTGGAACCTCCCTCTCCCCGCTCTCTGCCCTCCGGCTAGACCTTAAGCTCATTGTGGGCAGAGGGTGTGTGTACTATATTGTTATGTTGTGCTCTCCCAATCACTTAGTACAGTGTTCTGCACCTAGTAAGTGCTCAATAAATACGATTGACTGACTGACTGACATGGCTGCGCGTTTGCCCTATGTGGGCTGTGGGACACTAAGCCCTCCCAGTGGTGGAGGAGAGTCACTGCCTCCCCCAGAGGGCTTTCCTCAGCACCATGACTTTGTTTCATCTCCTCCTGCCCTGTTTGAACCTGTCACTTGTGTTTCTCCTTGCAGCCCCTGAGTCTTAGTCAAACAGCATCCAGAGGGTGGAGATGGGTCACGGCCAGCTGGCTGCAAATGGTGTTGAAGGCAGCATGCCGTTCTCGCCACGGTTGGGCTGGGGGCAGGGGGCTTGGAGTGGGGGGGCCAGGCAGAACAAGCCCCTTGCAGATGCGCCGGCACCGAATACCGGGTCCAGTTGTATGGTGTTTGCATTGGTGTTTCTGCACACCTTGGTCCGGGTGAGCTTTCACATTCCAACAGAGTCCAGCTCCCAGGTTCCACCGGGGAGCCTGTCCTTGAAAGGCCCCCAGAGCCCGGGGAGCAGAACTTTCTGCTGATGGTTTGTTAGCGTCCCTTCAGCTTCGTTCGGCCGGCAGTGACCTCCGGTCCAGTCTTTAAACATTTTCAATTTACAGACACGAGCATGTTGGCTGTCTTGGGATCTCATTGTTTTGACGAGGTCAGTCCTGAACAATTGTGCCACTAGAAAGATGGTCGGTGTGCCCTGCTTGACCCAGCCAGCTCGATAGGAAAATAGCAGAGATGAACCCAGAACGCACCGTTCATTTTAATATTTATGGAAGAAATTCACATTGTTTTAAGTGTACACAAGCAGCTGCTGTCATTTGGCTTTGAGCAGATGTTAGACCTCCAAAAGCTTTGCCGATAATTAAAATACTAACAGTTAGTGTTCTACCCAGCTGCAGGTTCTGTTTACTGTAAATTTGATTTTAATGGCGCCTCTGCGCGATGATCGAAACGCGGTTTGTTTTTCACCACACATACCGAAGCGTCTGCGATGAAGACAAACGGCCATTTCCCTTAATTTCCTGTGAAAAGAGAGGATGATACTGTATCGTGGCTTAATTTTGTAGAAGGAATGTAAATCTGACCGGAAAGGTGAAAGGGGACCCTATTTCTAGGGTTAACCCTAGAAAATGGTTGTGGGCAAAAGCCACATTTTTCACACTGGCATTTTCAGGTCATCCCGTCACGGGGAACTGGGAGGAGATTTTTTTGGTTTTCACACTCTTGACATTTTGGAAACTTGGGCCCTGTCTGAGGAGTTGGGGTTTCAGATGTGTTCATCGTTCCCAGTGGGACGTCCTGCTGGCTGGGCAGAGACCCCAACTGCCTGGGGTGGCTTTCACGAGGCCAGATTCCCTGAAAACAGACACGATAACAAGCAGACTGACAGCCAAGATTTAGGGTTGCCGGTGTAATGGGCAATGCACTTAGGAAATAAGTGATACTGTACTGGGTGCCTGCCGTTATGCAGAACACTGTGCTGGGAACCTATTGTTTGTAGAGCATTGTACTGGGAGTCTGCTTTGTGCAGAGCACTGTACCGAATGTCTACTGTGTGCGAAATGCTGTCCTGGGAGCCTACCGTGTGCAGAGCATTGTACCGACTGAGAGTGCTGTTATCTTGCTGAACCAAAGGACTGTTAGTGGGCACAGTTCCCCTTCTCCCTGGACCTTCGGGCTGGAAAACTGCGGTTCCCGAGGGCGACTTAATGCCGATCTCTTTAGGTCTGGGACTCTGTAGGCAAAATAGCACAGCCGAGGTTCTTGGTCACAGTCGGGGTGGCCAGTGACCTACCTGGGAAGGCCAAGCCTGGAGCTGAAGAAAGTGAAGAACGTGGAAGGGTCTTGATTGGAATGGATTAGTGTGGGGGCTTTTTTGAGCACTAAGAAGGGACATTCTTTATGTCTTCATGGGTAGGTCTCATCATCTTTGCTGTTGTCGACAGTAGCCCAAGTGCCAGTGGTATTGGAAGGGAAAGGATCCCGGCAGGCAGATTCCATCTTGGACTTCCATAGGCAGTATGGGATTTGGATCGCTGGGTGCCCCCCACGAAAGGGCTTCTCCAGAAGCTGTGGGCTTTTGTCAGCAGGAAAATGCTTTTCTTGCTCTCCTAGGAACTCCCTGGAGTTCAGACCAGTTTCCAAGGTGAATCCTCCCAGCCCACAGTCTGGGCCGTGAGTCCGATATGATGTGACAGGCTAATCGGCTGTTCTGTCAGGAATGGACAGAGCCGCCGTGGGCCATTTGGGGTAGGACCGAACTACCTAAATCCCAGAAGCGGGGGTAAAGAAATGACCACCAAGCTGCCCCGTCCTCCCTATTCGGGCAAAGGGCGGTAAACAATGTGCATGCAGCTTGGGGCGCCTCGCCCCTCAAATCGTCCCTGCGTCCCTGACCCCTGGGTCCTATGCCTGGTGATACCCCTGAGTCCCCTCAACCTTGAACATGACAAGCTGAGAGGAGGCACCTGCTTCCCGTTTTCTCACCTGGCTCTGACGGTGCGGGCGGCAGTGTGCCGTACCCCTTCAGTGGACTGTGCCTCTGGACCTCGCCGGTGGACCCCGCCGGCCCTCCCCTCCCAGACTATCACCCCTGGCTTCGGACCCAGCCCCCGACCAGGCTTCGCGGCTGGAAAACCAGCTGGGACAAACCTGAGCAGGAAGTTCTCTAAGGCATTGGGGCACGCGGAATGCACCGTTAAGTTAGCGAGCCTCTCCTAGTGTGCTGAGCTGCCGCGGCATATGCATACGCCTCCCAACCAGGCAGCCCGGCTGCTGCCACAGAACCAACTCCCTTGCCATTGCTCCCAAACTGCACGAAGGTCACCAGCCCAATTAATGCTCTTAGTATGACTGGCGAGACGATTGGAGGACGCAAGATGAATTGATCCCATGTTTGATATTTCTCAAGAGTTGTATTTCACTGAGGTTCATTTTCTCATTCTCATTCATTCATTCATTCAATAGTATTTATTGAGTGCTTACTATGTGCAGAGCACTGTACTAAGCGCTTGGAATGTACAAATCGGTAACAGATAGAGACAGTCCCTGCCCTTTGATGGGCTTACAGTCTAATCGGGAGAGGCAGACAGACAAAAACAATAGCAATAAATAGAATCAAGGGGATGAACATCTCATTAAAACAATAGCAAATAAATAGAATCAAGGTGATGTATATCTCATTAACAAAATAATAGAATCAATAGAATTCTCCTACTTGCATGTGAGAAAACGAAGGTTGGGTGACATTAAAATATGGGCCCGGTTTACTAGCGTAGTCTGGGGTGAATGCCGTTTCACCATCGTAGACCTCAAGCATGAGCCGTCTTCCTTCGTCGATAAAAATCACACCTGGTGGAATGACGGCTTCCGTCTCTGGGGAGTGGCATGCCGTGGCAGCCCCACCAAGGGCGGGTGACACTATGGATGAGGCCCCCAGATGGGAAGAGCCCCAGCTCTGCCTACGCCCCAGTTCCTCTGCCTACGCCTCAGTTCCCATCTCCTTCCCCAGTGTTGCTTCGCAGCCCACAGGAGGGAACCTTGCCCAGGAGGCTCCTCCACCTTAACCTTGCCCCGGGCGGCCGTAACGACGACGTCGGGAGAAGCCGGCGGAGGCCGGCGGGGGGCAGCGAGCCCTCCCCGGAGCCGCCCCCGTCCCCCGCGCACCGTGCCGCTCGGCCTGCGGCAAGCCTTTCTAATGCCGTCTTTATCTGCTACACGAGGCATGAAATCTACTTTCTGTTTCAGAACTCCGGTGACCTCTGAACCCTCTGGTGGAAACACAATGTGACCTTTCTGTTGTCAGCGGCTTTCATTCTCTTGAAAATTCCATGAATTTTTATTACAAGTTTTTTTAAACCGAGCTGAGGCTTCAACAAATTACTTGACACCGATGAGATGAAGTTGTTGAAGTAGTGTTAGATAAGTTTTACAGCCGGCTTGCGTGCCGCGCAGAACAAAGTCAGCGTCCGACAATGTCATACCCCAGTAACTGCTGAGCCTACTATTGGATAAATACATCATTTTATGGAACATTGATTGTTCTATAAACCCAATGGAGTATTATGCTCTATGATCAAACCATTTAGATTGTGTGTAGAGCACAGAAAATGCCATATTCAGGATGGTACTAAAAGTGCCATTTGTGTATTTTATGGATGTCATTACAGGGGAAACTTCTCTCTGTAGGCCCTGTTTACTGCAAAATTTTTTAGTCTGTAATGACATTTTTCATTCACAACGTATGCTTTCAGGAGAGGGGGGCCTTGTTTTATTTGTTTCATTCGAGTTTACTGCACAAATTCTGTACATTTTAATTAAATGTAAGCTTAACAAAAGCATAAGGTATTTATTCTGTGGAAAAAGATGATGACAGTAGCGAAAGGATCGAGTGTGTGTGCGCGCGTGCACACACATGTCCTGGCAAGAAGGATTCAGGTACTGAACTAAGTGTGAGGCTTTCCAAAAGCCCAGGGCCACGTCCGGTCAGGCTCAGCCTCATCTATCCACATCCAGCCAGAACCAACCACATCCAGCCGGGCCCAGCCAGGGCCAACCATGCCCAGCCATGGCCAACTACATCCAGCCAGGGCCAACCATGCCCATCCACATTCAGTCGGGCTGATTTCCTGATGGGTTCAGAGATGGCATCTGATGTACGTGTGGTAGGCGGGGGCAAAGACTCGGGATACGTGAGCAGAGCACCGCTCCACGCAGCTGGGCAGTTCAGATGCCATCCAGGTGATGTCAAAACCACCTCCACGGGCTTCCTGGGTTTAAACCCCCAACCCAGCTAAGTCAGCCAGCCAGCCCAGACCCGGGAGGGGCACCTGGACTGGCAGGGCAATTTTTCCAGGGAAGCCCGGGAAAATTCAGGGCCTCCGGCATTGAATCCCCAACACACTTCCTCGGTGCGCGCCCCGGGCAAAGGTAGAGGGCCAGTCGCGGTTCACATCAGTGTCAATGACACTTGAACTTCTCCACATTAATTCATTAGGGTGGAAATGGGGGAATCTTCAGAGGGTGAATCTTTTACAGTCTGATTGAGGCTGTTCATTTTATAGGGCCATTTTTCAAAGCAGCCCTGACAGCACTCCAGCTTATTCAATTGCTGAATCAAAGGCGGGCCTCCCGACACCTTTATGAACTGTGGTGGAGGGGCTGAGGGCTCTGGGCTGAGGAAGTGGTGCTGGCGGCCCAGGCCGGGGTCAGCTGCGGTCACCCCGGACCTGACTTAGAAGAACAGCAAGAGGCTGACCGGGCCCGGGGTCCCCGTGGGATCCGACGCGTCGGACAGTTGAGGCAGGGCTCTGGCCCCACGCGCAGTCCCCCCCCGTGACTCGGTGTGAGTCCGGATGGGACTGGTTCTGGAATGACACTTGAGGGCGGGGGCCGTCTGGCCCCTCCTGGTGAAGAGAGTGCCTGGAAGCTGGAGTCCTCTAGACTGTAAGCTCCTTGTGGCAGGGAACGTGTATTCCAACTCTAGTATACTGTACTCTACCAAGCGCTTAGTACAATGCTCGGCACACAGTAAGCCCTCAATAAATACCATAGATCGATTAATTGATTGGAGGCTGCACACAGAGGGCACAAACTCCATGCTCTGCACCCAACAAATGTTCAATACAGTGCTCTGCACACAAATGCAAATAGAGAAGGAGTGTGTCCTAGTGGATAGAGCACGGGCCTGAAAGTCAGAAGGACCTGGGTTCTAATCCTGGCTCCACCACTTGTCTGTTGGGTGACCTTGGGCAAGTCACTTCACCTCTGAGCCCCATATAGGACAGGGACTGTGTCCAACCGGATTAGCTTATATATCTACCCCAGCAGTTAGTACGGGGCCTGCCACGGGCTAAGAGCTCAACAGAGACCTTAAAAAAGAACAATGCTCGGTACAGCGTTTTGCACAGAATGGGAACCCACTAAAGTGATCTGCAAACGAGTGCTCAGTAATTGCTGTGCACGGAGTGGGTGCCCGGGACAGTGCTCCGACCCCAGGGACTCATACGGTGCTCTGCACACACTCCCCGCGTCACTCAATCCTGTGGAAGATGGTGGCGGCGGCGGTGGTGGCCGATGCTCTGGAAGTCCCCCACGGAGCTGGTAGGCTTGGGACTGCAGTATTGAGCCTTGAGCCTGATCTAACAGGTGTTTCTCTCCTAGGGATCGTCTCCAAGTCCTACGAGTGCCGCCTAAAGGGGCAAGGGGCGACCTTCGTGGAGACGGAGCGCCCCTTCACGGCCGCGGCCACCGCCGAGGGGTCTCCGGTCCAAGAGAGGCCGTCCCCGGGGGGCCACCGGCAGGGGCCGCCCGCGGAACCGGTGCAGCAGGTCATCATCATCCACGGCTACGACGGGGACCTGGCCGTGGACGCGTCCGTGGAGGAGACGGCGGCCGCCACGCTGCAGACCCTGGCCCTGGCCGGCCAGGTGGCCCGAGTGGTGCACATCACGGAGGACGGCCGGGTCTTCGCCGCCAGCCAGAACGGGCCCCAGCTGAGCGCCGGGCTGCCGCGCCAGGTCCTGACCGAACAGCTGCCCGACGGGGCCACCCGCGTGGTGGTGCTGGAGGGGCCGGAGGAAGGGCCGGAGGATGGGGTCACTCCCCTCGGGGCCAGACCGCAGCGGGAGACCGGGCGGGGGTCTCCGGGCCCCTCGGAGGCCGGCCAGGCCCCTCCCGACGCACCGTCCGCCCTGGACGCCCTGCTGTGCGCCGTCACCGAGCTGGGGGCCACGGTGGCACCCGGGGGTGGAGCCCTGCCCGGCGCCGGCCCGAAAGACCTGATCCTCCAGGTGCCCGGCCGGGAGGCGGCCGATGCGGAAGGCCTGGCCGAGCCCGGGAGCCCGCACCTGCCACCCTTCCCCGGGGCCCAGGAGCAGGCAGAGCCCGTGGACGTGCCAACCCAGCTCGGGCCCCCGGCCGCCCTCCCCACAGCCACGCTGGACAGGAGCCACGTGGCCTTCAAGAAGATGGTCCAGGGAGTCCTGCAGTTGGCCATGTGCGGCCCGGAGGCGGCCGACCAGCTGATGAAGGAGGGCGTCACTCAGCTCATTGTCAATGAGGAAGGCACCGTGCACATGGTGGCCGGCGACGGGGCCCAGATCATCATGCAGGGCCCGGTCCCCGACGCGTTGGGCCTGCCGGCTGAGCATCTGGACCTGATGGGCTCCGGCCGGGAGATCTCCCAGATCATAGTCACAGAGGACCTGGCCCAGGCCATGGCGCGGGAGTCCGCCGGCGGCTTCGCCGAGGGCACGACCCATTACATCGTCACCGAGCTGCCCCAGGTGCCGGGCGAGGGGGAAGGGGCGGCAGCTGCGGCGGTGTACTCCCACACGGTCATCGAGGCAGCCGGGTCCCCAGAGGCTCTGAGCGCTGCTGCCGCCCCAGCTGGGGAGCAGTTGACCAGCATGGTCATCTACACCCAGGGTGGCCCACAGGGGCAGTGAGGGCACCCACGGGTGCCCTAGGAAGATAATAACCCTTTGGGGGTGGGGGTCACGGGTGGGAATCCTGACCTGGACTTTGACAACCTGACACAGGCTGAGGTGAAAATAGCACACACGTGCACATGTGCGCGCATACACACGCGCACACACATGTACATATGGGGGCAGTCGACCCCTGACCTTCATCTGTGGAACCTTCAAGGTGGGGGCAACGCAGCTAACACCCAAACCCTTCTGGTGCCCTCTGCCAGGGGTGAGATCAGCCCTGGGAGCTGGGCTTGAGAGCCCAGGAACTTAATGAGCCACTGGTGGCTGTGAAAGAGAAGTAACAGTCCGACCCCTGGAGAAGACCTCCCGGAAGAGTCAGATGGAGGTTGTCTGTTCAGGAAATTGGCCGACCTCTTCCTGGCGGCCCATTGACCAGGGCGGGTGTCCCCCCGGCCCTTCTGAGCGAGTACGACTTGGGTCCTCCAACATTTTGTGTCTGGAAGCCAGCAGGTGAAGCCCCACCCTGGACCTCTGGACATTTCTGCCGTGGCAGCCCAGCAGTGATCTCAGCCAACAGTCTCGGTCCGAGGCGGGAGGTGGCGGCGCCGTTTGAGACCTATTAGGAGTTTGGGGACCCGAACCCCACATCGCTCCCCGCAATTCCATCTGGTCGGCGGCCCCTGCGGCGACTCTCCCGGTGACCGTGACGACTTGTGGCACTGCACCGCGCCGCGTTTTGGGAGACCTTCACAGCTGCAGTCTGGGAAGCGCCCCGGCTCCGTCCCGGAACAGCGGGTCTGCAAAGAGCAGAGGCCTGCACCTCCGACTTAACTTTCCTACCTTAAAAGTCTGTATTTGAATTGTGAAATTTGGAACCGTAATGTCAATATTTTGCTTTTTTACAAATAGCTCTTCATACAGATATTACTTTTGCCCACTCGCTTTGTGACTGAAACGCCACAGAGGTGCTGACGTTAACGAGGCAGGAAGGTGACCCTGCCTCTGCTGCTCTGGCCAGACGTGGATGCCGGTGGTCGGGGCCGGCTACTGCCGTGGGCCCGGCGAACCCTCCCTCCCCTAGACAGGGCTCGGTGGCCGGCCACCTGGGTCCCAACCCGGGCGAGCTCCTCGGGGCCACGGCTGCTTCTGTGGGCTCGGTTGTCGTCTTGCCCAATAAAATGATAGCAGCACTGCAGCGGCGCTCGTGGCCTCTCATTGGAGCAGCTGCACATGGGTCACGGTCTGGGCACATGTGGGCCGCAAATGGGGAGCAGGGAGTGCGGGTGCAGGGCGGGCCACAGAGAGGGCACATCCAAGGTGTGGGAGGACCTGCGAATCGGGGTGTGGATGGAGCACCGACCAAAGGCGCCAGTCTGGTCTCTGGGGCGAGTGCTGATGGGCCTTCATTTCTCCTCTTCCTTCCCAGTGGACAGAGACCGAGCGATTCCCCATCAGCCATGTTCCCTTCCCACTCTCCGGATCTTCTGAGTGGGGCCCAGGGGATGGAGGGGCGTGACCGTGATGATGGGGGAGAAAATAGGAAGGGACGGGAGGAGACAGGAGGGGATCCCCTTAGACTGAAATGCAGCGTGGAGATTCCGTAGGCCCAGAAGACGGCCCAGCAACAACACTTACCAAGTGTGCAGCAGCGGCAGCTTTGGGCAGCCCTGGCCCGTCTGCCCACCTGCCTGGGCCTGAACCCCAGCTCCACTGGGTCAGGGTCAGGCCCACAGCCCCTGGAAAGCCCAACTGCAACCTCCATACTACTGACCACCATAATTAGCGGCTCAGCTGCCGTGTCTCCTAAAGTGGCAGCCCGTCTGCTCCCTTCCTAAACCTGTCTGAGGCAGCTGAGACACTGCCCACCCCGCGGGTGGCAGGACATGTTGACTTTCACTGCCAATGACCCAGCACAACTCTCGCAGGCGGCTAAGGCTGAGGAGAGAGATTTCTCTTGTTCCCACTCTTGTCAGCAGGGCCGGGGCTCTCGCTGCTCCTGAGCTTGGTGCTGAGTGCTCACCTGTGCTCTCACTACTCCCGGGATCAGTGCTGAGTGCTCGCCAGAGCTCTTGCTATCCCCGGTCCTGTGCCTCCCGTCTCCCCAGCCCCACCTGGGTTTGCAGGGTAGGTGTGAACGGGTAGGGGGAAGGCCAGCCGCATTCGGACTATCTGTGTTGACCCTGGAGGGAGCTCAACAATGGCCAGTGAGGACTGCGGTCACGTGGCCCAGTAAAGGAACGGAATGCCAGGATGTTTTTCTGAGACGTCCAGGAGGACTCAGACCCTGAAACTGTCTATGCGGCCCGTGCTGCCAAAGACCCTATGCTACACAGACTGCCAAGTGCCCAGCCCAGCATTCTGCACACAATAGGTTCCCAGTACAACACTCTGCGCACAATAGTCACCCAGTGCGGTTCTCGGCACACAGACGGCATCCAGTAAATGTCGCCAGCCCTGTTATGCTATACTCTCCCAAACATTTCGTATAGTGCTCTGCACAAAGTAAGTGCTCAATAAATATGCTTGATTGATGAGGAGGATGATGGTGGCTGTCAGGAAGGCTGGGGTAAAGGACAAAGACTGTTCTCAGAGTCTTTCCCGGAAAGCCTGTTTGTGGCATGCCGGGGGGCGGCCGGAGGCAGCAGCAACAGCCTCTGGGTCATTCCAACTCTTCTAGCCCTAAAACCCAAAGAAAGATGTGGGAAAAACCCACTCGGGAGTCTGACACCTAGACCCCAGTCAGGTCTAGGAAGAGGACTTGGGCACTTTCCCTTGGTCTACCAAGCCCAGTGTCCTGGGGGCTCCAGGCCCCGGCACGATCCCCCACCCCATTCCTTCCAGGGGAGAATCCATCCGTTTTCGACGTCTTTAGGGTGATCTCATTTCTATGAAGAAGAAAGTTAGCTCCGATGGCAGTTATGTGTTTCGGAAGCACCTTCTAATCAGGAATTGGTGATTCATGATTAGTTTCAGCAGGCGATCCATCCGACATGTAAGGGGAAAAAATTAGCAGCTGTCACTGCATGACGAGTTAATTTCCTGATCGGCCTGACGGGGAGAAGCCATTTGGAGACGCGAAGTCGGCTGACGAGAAAACCTGGTACGGCTCTGTAATCGGAGAGAAAGATAGGGCAGAGGCCGCCCCCGGGGTGGGGGCGAGCACCGAGCGTAGTTCTGTTAATGACGAGGGGTGGAGCCCAGTCCCCGGGCCTGGCACTGGGCATGGCAAAGGACAGTGAGGGCATCAGGCATAGCCAGGGGCTTCAGGGGACTCTGGGGCTGGCAGGGGGGAAGGCCCAGTTTTGCTGGGTCACCCCTGGGGTGGGAGGACTGACTGGCCCTGGCCACAGCTCTGGCTCAGTTCTGCACAGTGGGCATTTTGGTGGGCCGTGGGCAGACACCTGCTCCTGCCACAGTTGCCTCCACTGAGCCCAGTCTCCATCCCTGCCTCCACCCTCCTCCCTGCCTCCTCTGCCGCCTCCGCCTTTCCTCCCACCCAGGCCAGAGGCCCAACAGCCTTCCGCAAACACTCCGAGCGGCTGCCCCTGCTTCTTCGCCGGCCCTCTGGCTGGCAGACCAGGCAGGCGGCACGTTCCGCCCTCCATGTTGGGCTGGGAAGGTGGGCGGGGGGGTATGGTCCCTCAGATGTGGGGTGGCGGCAGGATATGAGAGCGTTCTGGGGCAGGGTTATAGAGATCGATTACCGGAATTAAATAAATCCATTAAAAATCTCTCCGTCAAAGAACCATTTACTCACTCCATGGCCGTTCATTTCCAATCCCTTTTAACAAATTCCTTCAAAATGACCTAATTTGAACACGGCTTTCCACGTCATGAAAAGATCATTTATTACCCAGATAAAGGCGGACCTATGGACCGGGGCTCTCTGGCTCTCGTTCCACACTCGTGGCCCTGGTTGGGGGGACCCAGCTGCTAACACTGGAGAGGTGGTGGGTGGAAACTATACACTGGAGGGGAAGGGTTGGGATCTCCCTCGCTGGCAGAGTTTCGAGGTTCTCGTCTGCTCGGTAACTCTTGAGGAGACGCCCCTCCCCAGCCCCCCAACCCCAGGCCCTCTTGTCCCAGAGACAACAGCTAGTCACCACTCTTCTAGCCTCCTCCTCAGGCTAAATATGCTTCTGGCCTCTGACCTTCCCCTCCAGAGCCTAAGGCCCTGTTTGGGCTTCAGTTAATTATCACACATCAGCTGATGTCATCTGCATTAGCCCTCATTCATAAATTCATTCATTCATTTGTATTGACTAAGTCCAGGCTGGGTGCTGACTGTAGAGTAACTGTACTGAAGGTCTACTTTCATTCATTCATTCAATCGTATTTTTTGAGCACCTAATGTGTGCAAAGCACTGTATTAAGTGCTTGGGGGAATACAGTATAACAATAAACAGATGCGTTCCCTGTCCACAATGAGCTTACAGAGCAGTATACTGAGCTCTTACTGTGTACAGAGCAATGTACTGAGTACTCACTGAGTGAAAGCAGAGAACTGAACACCTATGGGTGCCAACTGTATGCAGAGCACTGTACCATGCTCTTAGCCACGTATGAAAAGAATAAAAGTCATAGTTTCTGCCGTCAAGGGCTTGCAGTCTAATGGGGGAGGCAGGAAAGTGCAAGTCGTCTCCTTTCACCAGAAATGGGTACAAAGCATAGCCACAAGGGGTAACAGCAAAAAAACAAGAGAAAAAAATGTATATATAAACAAATTAACCAATACACAAGTAAATGCTAGGGCAGCCAACAGGGTGGCATGAACAGGGAGGAAGGATTACACAAGGGAAGGCCTCCTGGAGGAGGTGTTTTTTAAGAAGCTTTGATGGTGTGTTGGGCCGTGACTAAGTTGAATCAAGCGTTGAAGGAGTTCCAGGCAATAGATGGGCATAGGTGAGGGGCCGGAGATGGGGGAGTTGATAGTGAGGCGCGGGTAGCTTGGGGGGATTGAAAAGTTAAGCTGAGTGCAGTGGGAGAAGAAAGTGGGGAAGAATGGGGAGAGCTGCCAGAGAGCCTAGAAGTGGACGCTCGGGAATTTCTGTCCAAAACAGTGGGCAGACACTGGGGCCACTGGATCGCCTGAAGGGGAGTCACTGAGCTTCTCTGGGCCTTGGTTTCTTCATCTGTAAAATGGGGGTAAGTTAGATTGTAGGCCCTGTGTGTGGAAGGGACAGTATCCCATTTTATAATGCCAGTGCTAAACGTATAGTAACTGCTTAATAAATGCCATAACTGTTATATTTGGTGGAATTGCTTCAGAAATCAAATATGGTATCTGAGGAAAGTCTAGTTTTTGCTGTCATGAAAAATGTGCAATGTCCTAAAGACCCTCAGTTTGTTCTGAAAGCTCATGCCATACTGGCATGACACCCTTCCTGTAGTCTCCCAAAGGACGGGATACCAACCTACCTCCTCAAGTGGGAAGCAGCGTGGCTCAGTGGAAAGAGCCTGGGCTTCGGAGTCAGAGGTCATGGGTTCGACTCCTGGCTCTGCCACTTAGCTGTGTGACTGTGGGCAAGTCACTTAACTTCTCTGTGCCTCAGTTACCTCATCTGTAAAATGGGGGTTAACTGTGAGCCTCATGTGGGACAACCTGATTACCCTGTATCTACCCCAGCACTTAGAACAGTGCTCTGCACGTAGTAAGCGCTTAACAAATACCAACATTAATATTATTATTATTATTTCCCCTGTGGCCCTGGACGGGATGCTGCCTAGATAGCAGAATCCAGCCGGGCATTCTCACTCAATCACCGGTAGTGGTCCTTGATTGGCAAAGGGATTGTCGGGGTCGAGCTGGGACATAACCTTGGTGTGTGCTTTCGGGGTGACTGTTGGTCTGTGCGCTTCGCTGACTCTGCACAGTCATTCATCATCATTTGAATGTCACTCCACACGCCCTCGACAAGGACAGCCGTCAGCATTTCCTGGCAGCCTGCTGAGGGGGCAGAACTTTCCAGAAGCCCAAAAGCAATTCTGGCACTGATTTAAAGGTCCCCTCTTGCATCTTCAAGCCTGACTGCACAGACTATATCAAATGAGATTGCACCTGCCACACAGCCCTGTTCTGGATAGCACTCTGCCCACCAAAGGGGCCCAGTACAGTGCCAGCACACAGGAGACACTCAAAACAGTGCCTAGCACACAAGCGGTACACAGTACACTGTTCTGCACCCAGTATCTAGTAGAGTGCTCTGCATATACAGGAGACATGGAGGACTGTGCTCAAGCTGTAATGTTGACAGTCTTCTCATTAAAAATATGTAAGCTCCTTGAGGGCAGGGAATGCATCAATTCTCTGTGCTGTACTTTCCCAAGCTCTCAGTGCTTTTCTCTCCAACCCCTCTGTTTGTACCGCGTCTTCCTCTCCCCTTCCCCCTCCCCTCTCCTCTTCCACTTCCCTCCCTCTCTGCCTCCATCCTCTGCTCCCTTCCACCCTCCAAATTCCCTTATCTCCCCTCCCTCTTCCATCCTTCCCTCCCTCCCCTCTCTGTTCACCTTCCCTCCTTCATCCCCGCTCCCCCCCATTCACCTCCCCCCCACCCCAATTCCCTCCCCCCTCCCCCCACCCACCCCCAACCCCACCGAAGGAGCCAGCAATGAGTGAGAAATCTCTATCCAGGTTGGGAGAAGGTGGAGTTTCTCTCCCTCAGGTAGGAAGAAGGAAATAAAGGTGTGGGCGCACTGCCCGAAGGCCCTGACCGGGCGACCTCCAGGTGGCTCATCAGCAGCAAGCGGGCAAAGAGGGATGGTGTTTCCCGCCCGTGCCCGCAGCCCGGCTCGTGGCAGTATCGACGAGAGCTCGGCCAGCCTTTAATGAGGCTGCAGGGTGTTAGTGCACCGTCTAATTAATCCCATATTTTCCCACGGCGTAATTGCGGAGCCGGGGCTGAATTATTTGGCTCCTGGAGGTGGAGCCGAGCCCGCACTGCCCTCTGTCCCTGCTCCGCACAATTTATTATGCTGTGCAGCAAGACACTGTGCAGGAACCCGCTGCTGCAGGACTATCTGTCATCTCTACATTATCAGTAAAATACACCCCCTTCCACACTGTGCTACAAGGCTTTAGCAAATTGCTATTTTTATGGGCAATGATAAAGGAAATGCTACCTTATGTTCCAGTTTTTAACCGTCTGGAGTGTGGAATGGACCGTCCTGGCTGCTGTCGTGGGGGGCATTAATCTGCATACCGAAATCCAGCGCATCGGTGCCCTCCTCCTCCCCCGCCCCTCCACCCACCATGGCAAACTGCTGTGAAGGCGGGGCTATCGGCCTCTGTCTCTGCCTCTCTGCAGCCTCAGAGGCGAGGATTCTCTGGCCCAGGGTCACCTGTACCCCAGAGAAATGTTCACTTCCCCCAACTACCCCCCCCCCCCCGACTCTGCCTCACCACTCTCATCCATTTGTGCTCCCCACCAACATGGCACCGCTTCCTGTTCTCATCCTGCTTTTCCTTTACCCCCATCCCTACATCTATCCCAGTGCTTAGCACATGGTAAGTGCTTAACAAAAGCTACCATTGTTATAAGAATAATAATAATAATAACAATAATAGTATTTGTTAAGCGCTTACCCTGTGCTAAGCGCTGTTCTAAGTGCTGGAATAGATACAAGGTTATCAGGTGGGGCTCACAGTCTTAATCCCCATTTTGCAGATGAGGTAACTGAGGCACAGAGAGGCTAAGTGACTTGCCCGAATTCACACAGCTGACAAGTGGCGGAGCCGGGATTAGAACTCACGATCTCTGACTCCCAAGCCCGTGCTCTTTTCACAAAGCCACACTGCTGTGATGAAGACGATGACGAAGGTGATGTGATTGGTCATGATCGTGATGCTGATATTGGAAGTAATGATGATAATGTCAAAAGCGATAATGATGATGGTGATGAAGATGATAGTATGATGATAATGGTGATGATTGTGGTGAGGATTTGGGGAAGCAGTGTGACCTTGAGAAGAGAGTCCAGGCCTGTGAATCAAAGGACCTGTGTTCTAATCCCAACACTGCCACTTGCCTGCTGTGTGACTTCGGACAAATCACTTCTCTATACCTCGGTTTCAAATGGGGATGGATACCAGTTCTCCCTCCTACTTTGACTGGGAGCCACCGTGAGGGCCAGGGACTGGATTTGACCTGATTATCTTGTAGCTACTCCAGAGCTTAATACAGTGCTTGGCACATAGTAAGTGTTTAACAGATTCTGCAAGTATTATTATTCAGTGACCAAGACAGTGGTGAGGCTGGGAAAGATGGTGTGGATGAGATGACGGTGTTGGCGGCTTTGATGAAGACACTATCATATATTCCTGAAATGGGGCTTCACCCACCTTTGCTCCCGCGTGTCAGATTCAGACCTAGGGAGAATTGCCCAAGGGATTTCGGGGAGACTATTCCTGCTATTTGAACTAAAACGGGATAGTTTTCTGCCCTTCTACTGGATTATTTTGGTCAGACTGTTCGGAGGACAGATATTTAGTGAAGAGATGGAAAGGGCTGTTTAACTTCAGTTTGATTCCAGGGCAGGTGGGAGAGCATGTCTGCTTGGGGTCAGAGGTGGCAGGGCCCTGAGCCTCAGCTAGACAACAAGCCCAGAGCAGGGACCGTGGGGCAAGCGGAGTGACAGCCCAACTGGCTTTCCAGGATTTCCGCAGGAGGCAGCAGCATCTGGAAGAACAATCTAGCCCTCAGAGCCGGGTGGGCAGGGTTCGAATTCTGCCCCAGCTACGGCCCTACCGTGTGCCCTCCCAACCTCTCTGGGCTCCAGTTTGCCTACTTGGAAAAACAGGAGGACCACATAATTATCCTTATCTCAAGGGGATGTTATGAGGACAAAATAAGATAATGTCTGTGAACGTGCCGGATAAACGCAAGGTATCATTATATTTCATGGGGGAGGTGTCACTTCTGTGAAATACAGTCCTGTAGTTATGACAAACCGGGGAGTTATTATTGTAGTGAACAAAGGAATCTGTCGGGGCTGCGTGTGGACACAATATATTATTAGCCCAGA
Source organism: Ornithorhynchus anatinus (assembly GCF_004115215.2). NCBI lineage: Eukaryota > Metazoa > Chordata > Mammalia > Monotremata > Ornithorhynchidae > Ornithorhynchus > Ornithorhynchus anatinus. Next base: position 29,226,200 of record NC_041750.1, on the reverse strand, counting down.
TCCTGAGCTGCTGCCACCACCCGGTCTCCCGGATGAGCGGACACGACCCTGCCCCGGCCTCTGTCCGGGTACCTTCTTCTACGGCTGCCGGACCTCCCGACCCCTGCAGTGGGGAGCCAGACGTGGGGGGACTGGAGCCGGGCTGGGGGAACCAGGCAGAGGGAGTCGGGCCGTGTTCCCGGACCCCAAGAAAGAAAGCATGGTGGGAAGTCCGCGTGCCTTCCCCGGGGAGAGAAGGGCTTGGGCCCGTGAGAAGAGTCCCAAGCGCCTGCAGTGTGGACGCTCAAGGCCCCGCACGGGGCTGGGTGGAACATCAGCCAACTGCAAAGAAAACCAAATCAGCCTCCCCCTGACAGGCATGGGCAGCAGCCTCACCATGGACAGGAAAGGCCACAGACCCTCCCCTGTCTGTCTCTGGCCGATTGGATTCCAGCCGCAGCCTGCCTTAGGCCGGTGGCCTCCGGAGGCCAGCTCCCCATGTGGGACTGGGTAAGGGACTGGGGGCTGGCCTGCTGGAGAACAGGGAGATGAGGTCAGACCATCAGAGGGAGATGTCACCACCCAGGCCAACCGACCAACCGGAACCCCAGACCGTTCCAAATGTCCAGAACGTCAAGACCACCCAGATTGCCCAGACCGCCCAGATGAACAGACTGCTCACACTGCCCAGACTGCCCAGATCACCCAGACTGCTCTGAGTGTCGAAACCTCTCAGACCATCCAGACCATCCAGATCACCTGAATTTCCTAGATAATCCAGACCTCTTAAACTGTCTAGGCCACCAGGACCATCCATTCATTCATTCATTCAATTGTATTTACTGAGCACTTACTACGTGCAGAGCACTGTACTAAGTGCTTGGGAAAGTACAAAATAACAATAAACAGACACGTTCCCTGCCCACCACGAGCTTACAGTCTGAGAAGCATCATGGCCCAGTGAATAGAGGATGGGACTGGAGGTCAGAAGGTTTGGGGTTCTAACCTCATCTCTGCCACTTGTCGGCTCTGTGACCTTGGGCAAGTCACTTCACTTCTCTGGGCCTCAGTTACCTCCTCTGGAAAATGGGGATTGAGACTGTGAACCCCATATGTGATAGGGACTGTGTCTAACCTGATTTGCTTGTAACCATCCCAGCGCTTAGTACAATGCCTGGAAGATAGTAAGTGCTTAACAAATACCACAACTCCTTCTTCTTCTTCTTATTATTATTAAAGGGGGAGGCTGACATTATTACAAATAAATAGAGACTGTCCAGAATCCCTGGATCGCTCAGACCACACCCATCATCCAGACTACCCAGACTGCCTAGACCGCTCAGACTGCCCAGAATACTTGGGCTCCCCTGACTGCTCAGATCACCCAGACCATCCAGGGGCCTATTTCAGCATCTGGCTGTAGCTGCCTTTTCTTGTCCCCAACCTACAGGAATGCAGCTATGTGCTCACAAAATTACATATGTACCCAAGCACACACACATACACAACCATCTAAATACATATACACATATATACAAATGTATGCACATGCACCTATTTCCACAAAAGTGAGCACATGGACACATGCAAGTACACAGAAGCACACATATGCATCTAAATCCCATACACTCACCCATGCACACATGCAAACACGTGTGCAAGCATGCACCTATGAAAATGCATATGCACATACACATGCATACAGCTAAACACATGCCCACATATGCACACATCCCTTGAGCGTGTGCATGTGCACACACACACACACACACAAAGGTACACCCAAGGCAGCCACTGCAGCATCACTATTGCCTCCCCCATCCCTTCAGCTCTGCCCAGGAGGACCAACGACAGAGGAAACCCGAGTTCAAACCCCACTGGCTGGGGGTCCCTTTGAGGACCCCCCCAGTTCTCTTGCTCTCCTGATTCTCTGCAGCTGCACACACTTCTCCCCGCCCGACAGTTACAGCAAGCCCAAACTGACAGCCCTTCAGGGGCTGCCGAAGAAATCCAGCATTAATTAAGTCATTGCTGGACTGTAATTTCCTTGAGAAGTAAAAATTCTCACACAAGAAAAGGTTACAGAGACCTTTTCTGTGTCAGAATTACCATGCCGCATGAATATTAATGCTCTTAATGAAGACAACCTTTTTTCCTCAGGAATGTTCTGGAGCAGGTGCCAAGCCCAAAGCCTCCCAATGGCCATGGGAATGGAGGGAGAATGGAGCAATGTCCACTCGATGAGGTTTGTCTGTAAAATCAACAACTTCCAACTGATCACCTCCCCTCCTGGCCATCAGTGGGCGGAAAGGGGAAAGTGGCTTTGAGGCCACTTTGCGGGCAGTACAGGGGCGAGGGTAGTGCCCGGGCAGGGAGCTGGGTGGGAGGGAGCCAGAGCCATGCTTGGACCCCGGGTAGCCCTAAGAAGGTCTTGGGCCTAGGACTTCCGGAGTGGAGCCCCGTCTGGCCATAGGGAACAGAAAAAAATAAGTGCAAAGCAGCGTGGCCTAGTGGAAGGAACCCAGGCCAGGGAGTCAGAAGACGTATGTTCTAATTCCTGGCTCCATCACTTGTCTGCTGTGTGACCTTGGGCAAGTCGTTTTACCTCTCTGGGCCTCAGTTACCTCATTTGTAAAATGGGGATTATGATTGTGAGCCCTATGAAGGACAGGGACTATGTCCTATCCAATTATCTTATATCTACCCCAGCACTTAGTACAGTCCCTAGCACATAGTAAGTGCTTAACAAATACCATTCCCCAAGCAAGCTGGGTAACAAAGCTTTCACTTACCACATCCTGAGGAAACATACCCTGAGACAGAAATCTGGTCCCTAGTTAAAAAAACTAGCCCCTGTATCCTGACGCACTGGTCACTTCCTTTCCAAGCCCTTGGTGACTGCCTCCATCCTTAACTTCCATCTTGGAAATAGGAGGGTGGGCTCACCTACTGGAGGCATTCCCACAAGAAGAGCCATCTGGTAGTGTGGGCTGGTGAGGAAGAGCCACGGTCAGTCGGTGATGGGGAAGACAGGAAGGAGACTCACTCTCCTCTTCCCTGGCTACACAATCCAGGCCCAAACCAGCCTCTCTGCAGCCTCTCTGCAGCCTCTCCTCCCTCCGGATCCAGGAGGGCTCCCGGGAGCCACTCTGAGCCGACTTGGCACTTGAAATCCCTTCCCCAAGAACTGCTCCGAAATCCAGCCCTCTCCTCACCGGGACAGGCAGAAGAAACTCAAAACTTGGGAGGCGTTATCTGCTGATGCCCAGGATTTATAAGTAATAACCCTGCACCAACTGCCCGCCCCATAAAATTACATTTTTAACGTTCTGGTCCTGGTGCTATTTACAAGCCATTTATACTTTTCTTCAGGAGTCGGTTGGTATATCACCCCCAGTGACCTTCACGGGAAATCACAGCGCGAGAGAGCACGAGGTAGTTTATTCTCCTCGTTGGAATGATTTCCAAACCTCCCTGCAGTGCTGGCTCTCCAGCCTCCAATGCTCCTGCTCCCAACTCCCGCTCCTGCTCCCAACTCCAGCTCCAGTGCCCGGTTCCCAGCTCCCAGCTCCCGCTCCAGTGCCCAACTCCCAGCTCCCAGCTCCAGCTCCAAGCTCCAAGCTCCAACCTCCCAGCTGCTCTTTGGATGGTTTGAATCAAACCTGGGGCCAATACCACTAAAGCTTCTGGCCTAAGCTGAGCCGTGAGGGACAATGAGGCAGTTCCACAGTTTCAGTTGCTTCCTCCTAAGTATTTCCCCACAGCATCTCCCAACAGTGGCCAGAGCTCAAGCTGGGCCCAGGGAAGCACGATGCGATGGAGGGTGTGCAGTGGTCTGGTGAGCCTGATCATTAGAGACCATTATTAACCTGGGCCATTTCAGCTGGAAAACACATTTTCTTTCTCCCAGGAGTGGACTTGGGGCCAATATTTTCCCACAGTGACCCCTCCAGTGGACAGTGGCTGGCGGAGGCCGAGGATTTAAGCTCAAGAAGCTGTTCCTCTCCAATCCTCATCTTGGCCTCGTGAGTTCCCAAGGGGTCAGAGGTCGAACTCCTCCATCACCTCATTCTTCCGCTTTCAGCTGCACGTTTCCCACCCAGCGACTTTCCCAAGCTCGGGACTTCATTAAGCACTTGGTGCCCCCAAGCAGATGCATCCTTTCCAGGGGCTGACCCGGCCACTCCAACACAACCATTCCACCATCGCTGGGCCGGTGGGACCCCCCACTCAATACAGCTCAGGCTACTTTGATTCCTGGCCAGTCGAGGAGCCGGACAGAACCCGTCACTGGAGCCGACTCCAACTCCAGCCACCCTCTGGCAGGCACGACGCAACCAGCCAGGGGAAGGCGGAGATGCAGAATGAAGCGCCATTCCTTGACATGAAATCAAGGTTCCTCATTGGCATCTCGTGTCAGTTTCCAGCTTCTGATTGTCATCGCGAGGCCGGGACGCTGCTCATAGACGCAGCTCTCACCTGCCCTTCTTGAGCTCCATCTGTTCGATGTCTCTGATGCTGGCATTTCACTTCTCTTCCTGTCCTGACAACAAGGCAGTTGAGAAACTTCTCACAGAAGCGCCCACCCAACACCCGCCCACCGCCCACCTGCCCGCTGGGGGTGCTGACAGCAGCCCGGAGTTCTTTTGTACGTATCCCCGAACGTCCTCCGCTGTCTAAACACATTCTTGTTCACATATTCTCTTAGACACCTTCCCAGGCTCTTCTTCCTCTCTAGAAATAACATTCCATTAGCCTGGAAGCTCCTTGAGTGGGCAGTGGGGAGGTGTGGTGGTGGGGGGGAGGTCGGGGGGGAGAGTTTCACCTCTCTCGTACTGTCCCAAGCACTTAGATCGATGTTTGGTACCCAGGAGGGCTTCAGTACCAGTTATAGTAGAGGTGGCAGTGATAGTATTTTCTGGCCATCCGTTGAATGGAATGAACGCTATGACTCCCTTGGGTAAGTGCAGTGGTATGGCTACCCGAGGCTGATGCGGCCCGGTGCCCCTGCAGGGGCCTCCAGATCTGTTTCAACAACAGGGGTGTTGGGCAGCAGGGTTGGCAGCTCAGCTGCAACCAGAAATGAGCCTGGAGCCAGGGGACTGTGAGGTTGTCTCCCCCCACCCTTACAAACCTGCATGGAGCTCGTCTGGGTAACGACATCATCATTTTCTGGGATAATAATAATAATAATTGTGGTATTTGGTAAACACTGACTTTGTTCCAGGCATTGTACTAAGAGCTGGGGTGGACACAAGCAAATAGAGTTTGACACAGTCCCCGTCGTCGCAGGTGGGGCTCACAGTCTCAATCCTCATTACAGATAAGGTAACAGAGGCACAGAGAAGTGAAGGGAATTGCCCCAAGTCACACAGCAAAGTGGTAGAGCCAGAATCAGAACCCTTGGCCTTCTAACTCCCAGGCCCAAGCTCTATCCATTAAAGCCATTGGATGGTCAGTCTTGTCATTTCTGGTGGCTCTGTTTTCCAAAGTCACTATTCTAGGTGTCTAACCCCTCTCAGACTGTGGGCCTGGATGGCACAGGGTGGAACAGGGGGGGACAGCCAGCTCCAGTGCTGAGTCTGGTGCAGGGCTGCAGTAAGGGCCTAGCCAATCTCATCTGAGTCGCTGGCCGGGGAGGGAGGGGGGTTGGGATCGGGGCGGGGCCGGGGGGGAGATAGGCGGCCGAGAAGAGGGGAGGGGGAGCCCTGGGGGTCAGGGCCAGTTCGCCCGGCAGAGGGAGGGAGCCTCAGTCAGGAGCAGAATAAAGAGGAAGTGTTGACAGCAGGAAGGACTTTCTTCAGAGCAATTTGTGTTGGAGTGTGAGTGCTTGTGGGAGCCTGAGAAGTGTTGGGATGTGGCAGAGAAGGGAAGGGGATTTCAAGGGAGCTGGTCAGTCACCTTTCTGCCCTAGGGACCCTCCCCAGGGATCATTCACAGGGACCCTCTCCAGGACCCCCTCCCAAGGGACCCTCCTCTGAAATAAATCTCCAGGGACCCTCCCCTGAGCCCCTTCCCTTAGGGATCCTCTACAGAGATCATCCCCAGGGACCCTCTTTTGAGTGGCCCCACATAGGGCCCCGCCGCAGGGATCTCTCATCAGGGTGGTGCCGGGCTTCTCTCCACTGGGCCTCCCTGAATGTATCTGGGGAAGACTCTGGTTGCTCCCTCGGGAACCCGGGCAAAGAGGATGAGAGCTCAGGAGCGTCTCTCTGAGTGAAATTTGGTAAGGGCAGCTGGGCCATGACATCCCTCCCACAGCCTAATCGGCCACGGGTGACTTGGCTGCTCCCAGCTGCATCCGTGGAGGTTTTCTGATTTTCTCAACTCTGCCCTGTGATGTCTGTCTGCCAGTCCCTTTGTTCACATATCTGAAAACAACCTCAGGGGCCCCCTGCTCTTCAGTGAACCACCAAAGGCTCTTCTCCAAACAAGTCGTCTCTAGCCTCGGTAGCTGCAATTTCTCCAGGCCTTCATGCAAGGAGTGGCTACTCATTGCTCAGAAACCACCTCCGTGACCTTACAGCCGTTCCTCACTGCAACTCTGACCCCTTGCCGAGTTCCTCCCCGCTGCCCTGACCTCTGGTCTGTCCCTCACTGCCTCCCTGACCCTATGACCATCCCTCATCACCAACCTGACCCCCCGAACCCTGTTCCTCCCCACTGCCCTGAACCCTTGTCTGTGCCTCACCACCTCCCTGACCCCATATCTGTTCCTCACTGCCACCTTGCCCCCTGACCCTTTAACCTTTGCCTCCCCGCCATCCTGACCCCTTCTCTGACTCTCCACTGCGTTCACGGTCCTTGATCAACAGTTTCAGACCTCTGTAGGTTGTTAGTGGTAAAGGGAGAGATGCCAGATTTTAAAGGAAAACCCTGTCCCCAAATCTCCTCCAGGGAATTAGTATAGCTCTCTGAGCACTCAGTACAGTGCATTGTCCCCTCCCCACTCAATAAATATCATTGTAACTAAAGCTTCCCAGAATGCAATTCTGGTCCAGGTGTAAAAACAGTAAACCCAAGGGCCAGTGAGGAAATGGCCCCCTTCCCCTGGACAGGGTTTCCGGCCAGTTTCGGACGAAGTTCTCCAAGGGCCTGCTGAAACTCCAGGAACAACAAAGATTCCACCGATTTCTTTCTCTCACCCTCTGCACGAGGTGACCCAGGGCCTCCTGGAAAAGATAGTCGTCAAACAAGAGTGCTCAAGTCCATGGTGCACTTTCTGCCCACAGAATGATAATGATAATTAAGCTATTTGTAAGTAAGCACTTACTATGTGTCAAGCATTGTTCTAAGTGCTGAGATAGATACAAGTTAATCGGGTCAGACAGACTCCCTGTCCTATGTGGGGCTCATGGTCTAACTAGGAAGGAGAACAGGTATTGAATGGTTATTTTACAGTTGAGGAAGCTGAGGCTCAGAGAACTCTAGTGACTAGTCAGATGTCACACAGCAAGCAAGGAGCATAGCTGGAATTACAACCCAGGTTTTCTGACTTCCAGCCCCATCCTCTTTCCATTTGGCCACACTGCTTCCCTGAAGGCAACCAGTTCAGCTCTCTGCATGTAGAAGACACTCAGTACAGTGTTCTGGATACAGAAGGCACTCAGTATAGGAACTTACACCTCTCTCTATATATATGTGTAAATTTCTCTCTCTATGTCCCCCTCTATCTCTCTGGATCTCTATCTTTCTATCTCTCACTTCATACACTTATGTCCCATTCCCACACATACTCCTTTCCCTCTCCACCATCTCCCCTCTTCCTACACACATATTTACCCCATACGCACATTTAAAAAAACATTCCATGTGCATATCTCTAAATTGAAATGATATATTATGAATTATTTATTTATATTAATGACCGTCTCTCCATTTATATATGTTGGTATTTGTTAAGCGCTTACTATGTGACAAGCACCGTTCCAAGTGCTGGGGTAGATACAGGGTAATCAGGTTGTCCCACGTGAGGCTCACAGTTAATCCCCATTTTACAGATGAGGTAACTGAGGCACAGAGAAGTTAAGTGACTTGCCCACAGTCACACAGCTGACAAGTGGCAGAGCTGGGATTCGAACTCATGACTTCTGACTCCCAAGCCCGTGCTCTTTCCACTGAGCCATGCTGCTCCTTTAGACTGTAAGCTCATTATGGGTAGGGAATGTGTCTGTTAATTCTATTGTATCGTAGTCTCTCAAGTGCTTAGTACAGTGCTTGGGAGTAAGTTCTCAATAAGATTGATTGATACCCCAGTGAACACTTCAGTCCTGCAGAGCCAGGACACACATACACCCTGCAAACACACACACACACACACACACACACACACTCACAAGATTCTATGGCACACGACAGAGTCTAGCCCAAGCGAAGAGACGATTTGGACAGGAGCCCGGCTGGATTGAAAAGATGCGCGTTGTCATGCCGGGACGTTCGACATTAATAATTAAGCCCCGCGATCGCTACTTCAGGATATTCTTTGTTAAATATCTCCTGCAAAGGCAATGTGATTACATATGAATGATATCAATTTTCTACCAACAAAAAACCCACAGAAATAGGAATTGAATTACACTGTCCAATTTGCTGCAAAGTTCACTGTATGTGAAGAAATTAATCAAAGCTACCACCACCCATTTTTATGGGAACATAAAATGACGTGCACTTCCATTTTTAATAAAGACGCATAGCACTTTTATGAAGACCGACTAATAGCGTTTGTAATGAACTGAGAAGCTGCGGCCACATTAAAAAGGAAAATTTTGAGGTGCTGGTGGGTATTTACTGACTCTCTCCCTCCTTCAGGCGACGTTTCACTGAAATCTCTGTTGGCATCTGCCCACGCTTCGGGCCACCGGACATTTCAGGAAAGAGTCCTGAACGTATTCATCATCATAATGTTACAAGGGCTGTGGCACAGGCGCCCATTCCCCAGGTGGACAGAGGGTTGATCACCATTGCTGGGTGATCAGGGCTCCCGGCCTAGTTCACTCAATTCAGCTCTCTAGCAAAGCATGGAAGCTTCCAGTCGGAGCCGAAAGACCCAAAATGGCATTTCTCTGAAGTCCATACCCCAGCCTCAGGCTTCACCCCTGCTAACTCGAGCCCCCTTTCTGTTCTCGCCCCCATCATTGACAAGGAAAAGTCAGCATCTGACTGGATCTCTGGGTGGACTGAACCAGAACCAAAACTTTGAAGATCCATGAGGGTTTGGGATTTCTGGCTTCTCCCCCAAGACTTGGCAACCAGGGGCTAGAATCACCGTCTTTGCCAAAGGAAGTGGGGTGACCTTTCCAGTGATATTTTCCTCTGTTGGATGCCCCGGGAGTCTCTGCTCCAACACCCCTGGCTCTGGAGTATCTAGTCAGAGGAGAATCCCACCTGGATTTGGAAAGATGGAGAAGTGGAGGCTGGAGACCTCTGGGTGAGCTTTCCATATTTTAAAGGATGACTTTTCCCCTCTTGGTCCTCATTGATATATATTGAGCACTTACTAAGCACAGAGTACTGTACTGAGCGCTTAGAAGAGTATAAGACAACAGAGCTGTCACACTCTCCTCCTGCCCTTAAGGAGCCCTCTGGTAGCCTTTTCTTCTCTGCCCTTTTATCCGTGCAGGGTTTTTTGTTTGTTCTTCGTGTTACAAGGGAATAATTCTTCCCGGCCCTCTGCAATTGGGGGATCTGGAGACTGAGGGACCAGAAGGTCACCCAGCAACGTGTCAGGGGCTCAGTCTCCCCAGCCTGGAGGGTTCTGCTGTTCCCCAATTCCTGAGCCACTGCCTGCCCAGGGCCTGGAAAGGAAACAGCACTCTGGGCTACAGGAAGTGCTTTTGGTCTGGAGGAAGTCCTGCTTCCTCTTCCTTCCCCAGCCGGCTTATTGAAGAATTCTGAAGTGGGGGTGGAGGGGGTTGTCCACCACCACCCCTGCAGGGGTTCCTGGTTGGGGGGAAGGCATAGCAGACCCTCCCCCGCCTTTGTTTCAGAGCGATACGATATGATGTGATGTGATATGACAGGACGTGTCACAACTTTAGGGGAAAATAAAACCTTTTTTCTGAAACATCAAACTGTTGTTATCAATAGGAACAGCAACTGTTCCAGAATTTGTTTCAGAGCTGCCAAGAAAGGAACGCTTGTGGAAAAAAGGATTTTTCCCTGCTGTTTGCAAGGTGGGCACAAATGCAAGCCGTAGGAGGTTGACAACTTGACACATGTCTAATAAATCTAAAGCATAAAAAAGTCAACAATTCACTGTTCAAGAAAGCATTGCCACAATGAAAAGGCTATGCAAAGAAAGAATACCACTAAGAAAAATAGATTTCCTGAATTCTGAGTTAGCCACCCCGGTCCTCCTACGACCCCCACCTCACAGCAGGCCTCCCCTCTCCAAGGCAGAGAAGAGGGTCCTGCTCTCCTCTGCCACTCCCCAGCCTCCCCAGGGCCCGGGCTTGGCACCTGGGTATGGTCCGTGGCCGAGGCGGGCCAGTGTGGTCCAGCGAGCAGATGTTGGAAGCTCAGTGTGAGGGGAACAAAGGGTCGCAGGGCAAGGACCGTCCGCATGGCACCTGCTCTTCCACTCAGAGTGGGAAGGGGAGGGCTTTGATCTGACAAGCTGGTTCGGAATCAGAGAACTCGCAGGTCACAGTCATTGCCGGGCAGATCTGGCCACCGACAGCTCGGCGGCTACTGGCCAAGTGGTGGCAGCTGGGAAAACTTCACCTACTGCTCACCGGTGACACCCTACAGGTTGCTGGGGGCTGAGGGGCCTGAGGAACTTAGGAGGATGGGGAACTGGGTGAGGCGAGAGGGTTAGAGAGGCTGGGGACTGGTGCTGAGGGATCCGGGGGTGGAGGGGAGACTGGGGGGCTGAGGGATCCTGAGATGGAGGGGACCTAGGGGGCTGAGGGATTGGCAGGGGTAGAGGGGACATGGGGGGCTGACCCACAGGCAGCCAGAAGATCACCGGGTTCCAGGTGGCCCCTTCTCCCAGGCAATCCACCTGGGAAACTCCCTCCCAGAGTGGGCATCAGGAGGGCAAACCTGAACTGGCAGGATCCTCCTTTCTCATCTTGCAGGAGTAAGCACCCTAGCTGCCTGCTGGCCGGCCATCCAGCATCTCCACCTGATATGTTGCTAGGAGACTTAGGGGGCGGCAGGGGTTGGGGGGCGGGTGGGAGCCAAGAGAAACCTTTTGGATCTCAAATGTAGTTAACATAATGATAACTAATGCCTAACTTGATCCTAAATAAACAAATAACAATATTGCTAACCCATCCTAAGCCTGTTGTTGCTGTAATTTATAGTATGAGATCACCTACATTCCATGGAGCAGGGTGGCGGGGTTAGGATGGATCATCCAGAGGGTATTCATTCCTGTCTGAGACCGGGAATGGAGGAGAGGTTAGAACCTCATTTCCTCTCTGGAGGGGTTCCGATGAGATCCTGGTGAGATCCTAGTATGATCCTAGTCGGATCCTGGTGGGATCCTGGTGGGATCCTGGTGGGATCCTGCAGGGACCAAAGCTCCCCGGCAGGGCCCAGGACAGAGCTGTTGCCAAATTTTCCTCCTCCACTGCCACCTGCACCCATACCTCTGTGGCCCTGCTGCTAAAGTTTTTTCAAGCCTTTACTTGCATTTCTAATTCAGTTATCCTTCTGAAATTTATTCAAAGGATTTATGCTTATGAAATGATAATATAATGCTGCTTCTGTGCCAACGAGCTGCGGGCAAAGAAAATAATTTTCTTCAATTTACAGTTATGAGGCTGGAGGAAAATGATGCCTTCTTATCACCTCTTTCTCTTTGTGAGTCTCAGGATTTTTTTAAGTCTTCAGAAGGCAGGAGCTGATGATGAATTCTTAAGCAGATCACACTGATAATTGTATTTCAGAACTGTCAGCTCCATGAAGACTGTCCACCGAGGTGTCTCTGCTCACTTGAGCAGTGTGTGTCTCTTCCTCCCTCCCAGGAACTCAGCCCTCAGTAAAGCCCAAATCACCAGGGAGATTGTTAAATCTTCTGGAAGGATTATTAGATCGAAGGAAAATTTAGGGATGACACATTGTAACAATTAATCAGGAACTGTTGATGAAGTTAAGTCGGTTCTTTACCCCCAAACACACACAAACACACACATGCATGGACACACAGACACAGACACACACATACACACATATACACAAGTCTAATATTCAGTCCCTGTTCTGATTGTCAAACGACTCATTTGGCCAATCGATTTGATTAATGGATCTTTTGGAGTCCCCAAAAGTCCTAGTAATACAAATAAAAAAGAATCATAAATATTGAATAAGCGCTCGGCACGGTTAACCTTGACTACAATTTGGAACATTCTGGGGGAAACTCCTTGCTGGGGAAAATAAATTACTGTGAGGATTAAAAAGAAACAACAAATTGGGGATTTGGGAGAATGTCACTGCTCCAACCTTGTCACTCTGATTACTCTGCCGTGATTAATTAGTTTTGTTAGCTGGACAATCAGGTCAGGAAATGGCCCATTGGTACCTGGCCATGGCTACAGCTTAGTCACTGAGGGGCTGGGCAGCAGAGTGGGCAGGGGGGGCCTTGGCCAATGGCGCTGCTGTATCGATGCCCCTGGAATCCAGAATCGGTGGTATCGTGGCTGAGGTGTCCCCGAGTATGCCTGGGGTAAGTACTTGGGATTGATGGTATCATGGCCGAGGTGTCCCCGGGTATGTCTGGGGTAAGGACTTGGTGGGAGAGAGGGTTGGTTGCTAATGAGGGGCCAAAATCACCCCTTTAGCACCAACCTGATGTTTCAGCTGCCCCTGGTGCCCAGAAGTGAAACCACTGATGGTGAGATTCTATGCATGCTTGCAGATGGGGTTGGACAGACAGATGTGTAAGCGGTGGCCCACTTTACCCCATCAGGACCTGTCATCTGCCACCCTCTCTTCCAATCTGCCGCTGCCGCGCCTTTGCCACACTAATGTGTTTTTCATTTTCAGCTCCGTGGCTGGCTTTCAATCTGCCTCTCATCTCTGGATCATCGCAAAGCTTCCCCTCGAAGAGAGCAACCACAGTCCTGTCTGTTGTACACCAGACTGGCCGTCTGCTGCTCTGGTCTCCCAGAAGCCCATTACTCTAGTCTCCCAGCACCCTGCTGCCTTGATCTCCCAGCAGCACACTGCTCTGTCGCAGTATTTGCGATTGGGCTATCCTAGGTCCTAAACTTTTTATTCTGCCCTCCTGGCCTGCCTGTTCCCAATTTCAGAGCACTATACAGCAGCTGCTTGGTTGTCCTGCTGACATCCGTTCTTCTCACAAGTCACCCCCGCAGCGGCCCTGTATCCTGGTGGGCATTGTTTCTGGTTGCATTCCAAGATCATCAGTCAGTCAGTAGTATTTATTGAGCTCCTACTACGTGCAGAAAACTGTACTAAGCACTTGGGAGAGTACAATATAACAATATAACAGACACATTCCCTGCCCACAACAAGCCTACAGTCTAGAGGACTGTGAGATTGTGATAGTTCCAAGATCGTGGGGTAGCCATCCTCTCCTGCTAGTAACTGTCCAGTGGGGCTAATAGAAGACTGTGGAGAAACGGCTCCAGGAGCTGACTATAACAGCTGGGGCGGGGAGCGGGGGGTGGGGGGCAGAGCGGGGCTGCTCAGGTCTCACTGTTATGAGATTGGACACCCCCACAGTTCTACAGATCTTCAGATTGGCCTGAAGCCAGTCTCTAAATCTCAATTCCCATACAATCATTCAGTAATATTTAAAGAATGTTTACTGTGTGCAGAGCACTGTACTAAATACCTGGAAGAGTACAATAAAACAGAATTAGTTGACCCAGGCCCTGCCCACAACGTGCTTACAGTCTAGAGGGGGAGTTAGACATTAATATAAATGAACAAATTATGGACATATATATAAGTGCTTTGGGGCTGAGGATGGGATGAATAACAAGTGGATCAAAGGGTACAGAGCCAAGTGAATAGGCAACGCAGAAGGGAGAGGGAATTGGGGGAAAGGATGGTTGCTTGGGAAAGGCCTCTTGGGGAAGATGTGACCTAAATAAGATTTTAATGGTGGGGAGAGTGATGGTCTGGTGTATGTGGAGTGGGAGGGAGTTCCAGGGCAAGGAGGGAGGATGTGGGAAAGGGGTCAGTGGTGAGATAGGCGAGATGGAGGTACAGTGAGCAAGCTGGAACTAGAGGTGTGGTAGCATGGGCTGGGCTGTAGTAGATCAGTGAGGTGCTGTAGGAGGGTGGTAGCTGATTGAGGGGAGGGGAGAGGAAGGGAATCTTTCCCTGGGGGACGGGTCTTAAAGGAAAGAACAGGTGCTCGTCTGGCTCTGGGTTCAGCCATCCCCGCTCTTGGAGACAGGTGGCCAGCCCCGCTGATGCCTTCAGGATCCTACCAGCTCCAGATTTTCTGGCCTGGAGGCAGGTGGTGTTTTCTGGGCTACGTCTCCCCAAAGGCAGACTGGAACCAGAACCCAGTGGGGTTTTGAGGCTACAAGGAGGAGAAGCAGTTTCATCACTGTCCAGGTGTCCACCTGTCTGGCTGTCAGACTGCTCCTCTGTCCTGGGCAGCCTCACTGATCTACTACACTGAATCCTAGGTTGGGGCAGGGAGGGGAAAACATCTCTCCCAGCCCCCAGACCCCAGCCACCACTGCCCCTTATAGCTGCCCCAACTCCTGCTCTTTTCCAAGGTTTCTCCCAGCGTTATGGGCTGGATCCGGTGGAAGAGCCAGCAGCAACCAGCCCAGCACCATCTTTGCACTCACGCTTTGTGCATTGATTGAAAGGGGGAGTCTGGCCACCTGCTGAGTTGAGGCACTAGCAGACCAAGTAGGCAGGGAGTATAGCACTCTGAACTCAGTAGGTGCCCAGTACAGTGTTCTGTACCAGGTAGGCGCTCAGAAGAGCACTCTGCACACAGCAGAGGCTCACTGAATACTAAAAGATGGTGATGATCATTGGGCTTGAGAGCCTTGGACCATACTCTGTATTTCTGGCCAGTCCACTCTCTCAGCTTTAATCAGAACCTTCTACAGCAAGCGTCTCTCTCTCTCTTTCTCTCTCTCTTTCTATCTCCCCATCTCTGTCTCTTGTTCCAAGGAGGAGGAGAAGGAAAGACAGGGAAGACTCAATGGTTTGGGAGGAAGAGACAACCCACACCAGTGACTAATGTAATATTGTATCCCCCCCACCCCCCTCCCTCCATTGCTTTCAGATCTGCACGAAGGAACTTGGAGATGTGGAATAAACTCGTGTGTGTGCACTTGTGTCCATGTGTGTGACACAGAGATTGTTGGTGGAAAGTCATCTTGAAAGGCAAGCGGCAATTAAGCGTGCTTCCTTCCCTCCACTGGAATGACAAGGTGCCACGCCGGGCTCCTCCACCATTTGATTGGCTTCTCCTCTCCCGCTCAGCTCGATTGCAAGATGCGTCTCCTGCCAGCCCTCTGCCACAACTTCCCTGTGAAGCAAGCTGCCTCCCTGCCTTTTATCCACATTCTCCCACACAGGCATCAGGGTCTGATTTCCCTCGACTGCTGAGAGCAAACACCTGAATTAAAATGCGTTTTGAATTCAAGACAAAGGCCTCATCGAGCTGCATGTTTACTTGTCTCCTTGTGCCCTCTTGTCCAGTTTTAAATGAATGCATAGTGGTGTCAGAAGGCATGAGCCCACGAGGGCTGGGAACATCCGTCAAAACGAGGGTAGTGGTGGCCAGTAGGCTGCCCTGTCCAGCCACAGCCAGGTGGAGAGGGTAGGCGGGGCACGTGCTGGTGTCAGGGGTGAAGTCCACCACCCAGTTTGGCTGAGAATCAGTGAGGAGGCAATTGGGAGCACTCTCATGTTTTTCAGTTAACAAAGGTGGGATAGGAACACATCAGAATGAAAACCCTTAGGGGGCAGGGACTATGCTGCTTTACTTCTATTGTGTATGTTGCGACGCTCTTGGTAGTGACGAACAGAGGCTTCACGGAGGTTAGGATGTAGAGGCAGGCCCTGCGAGAAACAAGGAGGCCTGCTGGCCAGATCCAGCCTCAAGAGCCCACACTGTGGGAGCCAGAATATGTCACACACCGGCCTGTCCGCCCAAGCTCAGATGCATGGATCTCATCTCTCTGACTGCGTCATCATCAAGCTCAGAGGACCATGGGACAGACACATTGCTGCATTATAGAAAACACACAGAGAGAAGCAATCACTAAGCTATTGCTATTGTTTGGAGGCATTTCAGCAAGTGGAACAACTTTACCCCACTGATCCTAGAGGATCAGAACCATCCAGGGCACTAGGGTGATATCCGGGGTTTCTGGTCAGCCTTGTGACACGTCTCGATGCAGGTAATTCTCCCAAAAGTTTCTTGGAGCAAAACCCTGAAGGAGACAATTCAATTTCCCAATGTAAATTTCCGCTGCTGAAAGGAAGCGCCACTGTTCCGGAGGCCAGGGAGGAATGAGCTTTGCTGCGAAATGAGATTGCCTCTGACATCGCTGCCGCTCCTGGGGAAGTAGTTGTTCAATGGTCAAAAAAGCAGTTACTATTGGGAGAGGATTTTTCTATGTGAAATTGAAAGCTTATGTTGCTTATGCATGAGATCGGGGGAAAGGAAGATATGAAAAAAACAGAAAAAGATTTGAGTGTGCAATGCCAGGTGGGCTTGAAGACAAAAAACCCCAGCAGGTTGGAGAAAGTAAAGTCCTTACTTGATCATTAAAGGGAGAATTAGGGGTGGAGAGGGAAGAGTCAAGGGTGTTGGATGATCTGTGCTGGGTCACTGGTGGAGAATCAGGATTGGAAGGGAGGGTCAAGGTGTACATGAGGTGTACATCCCCTTGATTCTATTTATCGTAATTAAGTTGTCTTGTTTTTGTCCGTCTCCCCCGATTAGACTGTAAGCCCGTCAATGGGCAGGGATTGTCTCTATCTGTTGTCAAATTGTACATTCCAAGAGCTTAGTACAGTGCTCTGCACATAGTAAGCGCTCAACAAATACTATTGAAAGATGGGGAGAGCGGTGGTCTGCCAGATGAGAAGAGGTAGGAGGCTCCAGGCTGGAGGGAGGGTGTGAGCAAGGGGTTGGCAGTGGTGGACAGAGAGTTGAGAACCAGATGGTGAGTAGGTTGTCTTGAGAGGAATGAAGTGAAGTGTGGGAGCCAAGGAGTAGTGGGAGAAAAGGGTGGATCAGTAGGAGGGAGAGAGCTGGGCATCTTGAAAGCGAAGGCCCTCCTGCTTGCCTGTGAGGGTCCCCAAGTCTACCCTGACCAGGCCGGACCACAAGATCGCTAAAAGAGATTCAGCCTTGGCCCACTGCAAGACCAGCTGAGGGACCCATTTGGTGAGTGACTCTGGCCAGCAGTGGGCCGGGAAGAGAGTCCCGGCCACAGTTTCAGCGCCCCTCGCCAATGGTGGCAACGATCGCTGGAGGCTTCCGGCAGCTCGTGGCAAAGCCAGGGAGGTTCTCCGAGTCAGTGGGCCTCCCACTAGGAGCAAGAGTAACTTGGTCCTAAACACTTGTGAGAGGAAGGCTGACTTCAGAGTTGGCTTGAAAGACCACATCGTAAAAACAGTTAATCACGTTCATCAATCGCTTGGATTTTGCTTTATAAGCACTAAATCCTCTCCTGAAGAAATGGCCCACGTTTCACCCTCTTCAGTAAAGGCAAGTTCTATTTTCAAGAAAAATTTGGACCCAATACAATTTTGGAGAGTCCAGGTGAGTTAATGGGAGCAGGAGCAGGAATTCAAATAAAGGCATGGAAAGAGTCATTTAATTGGATACAGAATTGAAAAAAACCAGTCACCTCAAAGTGAAAAAGGCTAGTTGGATTCCCATTGCCATCAATGAAACTCTTTCTCATTCTAGTCTTGGGGAAATCACCGTCTATGTTTAATGAATTATTTTCCAGGTCTGACTCTGGACCTGGCTCCGGGCCTGATTTTGAGCCTGACTTCAGGCCTAGTTCTGGGCCCGACTCTGGGCTTGGTTCTGAGCCTGATTCTGGGCCAGTTCCAAACCTGTCTCCAGGCCTGGTTCTGAGCCTGGTTCTAGATGTGAGGCTGGGCCCAATTCTGAGCCTGGTCCCAGGCCCAGTTCTAGAGAAGCAGCGTGGTTCAGTGGAAAGAGCATGGGCTGAGGAGTCAGAGGTCATGGGTTCAAATCCTGATTCAGCTGCTCATCAGCTGTGTGACTTTGGGCAAGTCACTTAACTTCTCTGTGCCTCAGTTACCTCATCTGTAAAATGGGGATTAAGACTGCGAGCCCCATGTGGGACAACCTGATCACCGTGTATCCTCCCCAGTGCTTAGAACAGTGCTCTGCACATAGTAAGCGCTTAACAAATGCCATCATCATCATCACCTGACTCCAGGACTGGTTCTGATAATTTCTCCAGATCTATGATCTCTGCTTGTTGGGCCCAACTGGGGCGGAGCTGTGGAATTTGGTGTTCGTTTTCTATGGGAAATATGGCTGCCTCTCACCCTCCCCGCTCACCCCACTAGGGAGCCCCAGCTAAGAGGGAACAAGAAGGACAGGTTAAAACATTAGACAGGTACGGATCCTCTGGCAATTACAAATGTTCTCAAATTAAAGCCAGAAACAGGAAGCCAAGAAACAGGTCCCTAAGGCAGGCATCTGTCATAAATGATAGCACTTGTCAACTTTCCAGCATCTTGCGGTCGTGCACACAAAAAGAAGTCCTGTGTTGTACTGAGGACATTACACACTCATTAGCCGGAATCTCCCTGAAGTTTGCGATATAGGCGTTTGGTTTCATAAGAAGCAGCTACTTGCCATTGCTCTGTGCGGAGTGACCCCAGACACACCAGGCGACACTGCAAAATGTTTTTGCCTATTGCAGAGGAATCTTCTCCAGCCTAAATGACATCAGCGTTTTAGCTGCAGGATCCCTGGGGCCAGCCCTGGTTCTCTGCAGCTTGACTCGGTCCTGCGATGAGTGAGGCTGAGAACGGCGGCCTGGACAACCCGGAGGCCCTCGGTGTTTCCTTGCTTGGCTTTTCTTTCTGAGGAGAAGTAACAGCATCGCCATTTTCAGAAGCAGCAGCCTAATTGTAATTAATTGCCGAAATGCCTTCACTCCTCCATGTGGCGAGCGGCCTGGCGCCCCACTCCCCCCTGCTGCCCTGCCGATGACCTCCCGGCAGACGCAGAGGGAAGACCGCACTCCCTAGAACTGAAGAGCCATTAATCCACCAGGCCCGCTCAGCTCCGGTCCCAGTCCCTTCTGAAACAAAGACTGTCGATTGCCCTGGCTTGTGGGGTCCTTCTGGGGTGTCCCGGGAGGCACAAGGAGGGGCTCCTGGACCCCAAGAGAGCCAGGTGGTTGCTAACTGGGAGCCCGGGTTGGCCAAGTATGGAAAAAATGGCCGTCGCTGCTCAGGTCCTGGGCTGCCCCCGCCACCGCCTCCCTGTCCCATTCCCACCACTCCCTCCCAACACCCCCTCCCCCACCCTGCCCACCTCCCCCTGGCCTCTCTCAGGAAAAGGGAGGCACTGCCTTGGGCCGGGCACACGGAGGCAGCAATGGGAGATTTTCCTGCTCTGGCTCCTGTTCTAACCTGGAATTTGGGGAACATAGCAGAATTTCTCCTAGCTCCTCGAAACCTAATAAATTTCTATTCTGTAGCTTAAGGGATCCATCAGTTAAAATGTTAGTCTTTCATCTTTATTACCCTCCCATTAAAATGAAAGAAACCAGGATTCGCTTCAGTTTAGAAGAAGCAATTTAGTGGGTAATGTCCTTACTCCTCAAGTCTTTGCAGAGAGGGAAAGTGCATTATTGCTGATTTTTCGCACATCTATCTGCATAAGAAGCAACTAGACCTTTCAGACACATACTATGTTAAATTTAATAATATTCTTTGATTAGATTATTTTATTACCACATTTTTCCATTACCAGTCATTTCCCAAGCACATTCACATTCATAAAATCTGCTGGGTTTTTTCCTTTGTTTGTCTGTGTACAGCCAAGTCAGGCCGAGGTTCTTCCCAGTGCGCCGGCTGCCGGATCCGAGAAGGACAGATTAATAACCAGCCCCCGAGACCCCCCGCCCCCGCACCGTGCCCCCCGACTCACGGACCGGATTTCAGTGCATCGGCACCAGTAACCCTTTGCTATAATGAGGACACAAAGAGTCTCCCGTCAGGCCGCTCCTCTTCTTCATAACTCAGAAGCGTCACAGTGGCAATAGCCTCTAGTGCTATTTGTCTTTAGTGCGGTTGTGACACTTGGGCATGATCCATAATTTGGCAGCTATTTACCGTGACATTTCCCTTCAGCGCAGCCATAACATTCAGGGAAGCCATTATTCGGTTCCATTTACCATATAAATTGTATTGTTGTGCGTGCATGCTAGCGGCTACATTAGGCACCTGAAAATGAGTAAATCTTGTAAAATAGATACTAACAGCTATTCAGCAGGAGAATTTCTTCCCTCCTCCAACAGATTGAACCAAAAAAAAAATATGTATATATAACGTTTTCAAACTCTGCCACCAACTTTTCCCTGGGCTTCTGGAATTCCATCGTTGTGTGACTCTGACCCAGCCCGGATCTCCTTAGCCGCGACGATCCTCTGAGAAAGAGAGAGAGGCAGGCTGGGACCAGAGTCACGCGGTGTGGCAGTGTGGCTGACAATGAACCCACGACTGATTGACTCATTAGTGTACCATGGTCATGGGCAGCCCCAGCTGGTGAGGGCAGGGCAGTGCCAGGGTGGGCATGCTGATTCCACCTCTGGCCTCCTTGCCTCATTGGTGCAGGTGTGTGCATATATGTTGGGGAGGGAGGGCAAGCAGGTGCCAGAGGGAGGTGGAGGGGGCCTGGGAAGAGAAGCACCTCTTACGTCCAGCAGCTGGAAACATCCTGTCCAAGCAGGGCAGTTGGAGGGGCCCGGGCAGTGGAGCTAGAGCTCAGTGCAGTTCTCTGTTGCTCATATTGCCATGCAAACACCCACTTCTCATATGAGAAGCAGTATGGCTAAGTGGAAAGAGCCCGGGCTTAGGAATCAGAGGTCGTGGGTTCTAATCCCGACTCTGCCACTTGTCAGCTATGTGAATTTGGGCAAGTCATTTAACTTCTCTGGGCCTCAGTTACCTCATCTGTAAAATGGGGATTGAGACTGTGAGCCCCACGTGGGACAGGGACTGTGTCCAACCCGATCTGCTTGTATTCACCCCAGCGCTTAGTACAGTGCCTGGCACATAGTTAAGCGCTTAACAAATACCATAATTATTACTGTGGCAGGTTTTCTTTCCAAAACGACGTAAAACTGATGCTCCAGCCTGGCACCCAGTTCTTTCCTGCTCCCCTTTGACTAGGAGAGCATAGTATCTCATTGCCAATTTCCTCCATGTTGTTGTACCTGGAGGTTTCAGCATTTTTTTAGTGGGATTCAAAACATCATTTGGGGACTAGCTAGGGCAGTGGGAAAGGAGCCATATTTTTTTTTTCTGGGCAGCATAGAACTTTTTAATATGCTCCAGTTTCTCTAACCCTTGTGACTCCCTCTTCAGGAAATCTGTCCCAGTCTGTTTTTAAATAACCTTGTTCTGGTACTGAGAATTCTTACAAGAGTGATTGTGGACAAGGACCTACTGGGAACGTTTGTGTCAGAAATCTAAATATTGTATTCAGTTCTCCAGGAGCCTAAGACAGTCAGCATATTTTTTCTCTAAAAATATTTTATTTGCATTATTTTAATTCATTAGGTATTATGTTTAAGTACAGTGAGGATTTCTACAATTATAAAATGTTTGATTGATTTTTGCTTTAACTTCCACCAAGTGGGAATCCATCAGTCAAATCAATGGTATTTATTGAGCACTTACTGTGGGCAGAGAATTGAACCAGGCACTTGGGCAAGTAAACTAGGAAATTCTTACAGGAGGGTTGAACTGCTCTGAAAGTTAAAAATGATGTGTTCAAATTGATTTTTTTAACTGCTGTCAAGCCGGAGACTAATCAGGTCAGATGCTGAATTGGGTGTGACTTGTGAGTCCAGTCAGAAGATTCTGAGATCGGGTCGGGACCAGGCCTTAGAATCAAAGCCAGACTTGGGAGATGCGTTCCATTTTTGCTACCACTGCTGGTTTCATGCAAACGGCTTTCTGAGAGAGAAAAGAAACCTTTTCATTAACACCCCATTGGTGCAATAAATACATAAATAAATAAATATGACCCATTACCGAGCCACCAAAAGAAATTGTTTTGAGCCACTCCGAAATATAAAGTGCCTATTTTCATTCCTTTGAAATTTATGTCATTGTTCTGTTTTTTCAGTTTACTGCTGACAGAGTGTGGTAATTCAGCTACAATTTTTCCAGTGTTTTCCCAATGGACACGCAGTCTCCAGGGCCAAGCAGAGTCCCTGAGCCGGAAACCCGCCCTCTCGGGCGCAGCCTCCCCTGTCCACCTCCCACACCATGGTTTCCCCTTTCACACATCTTGAGCAAATGGTCCTTGGCCACTTGGTGCCCCCAAAGGTAACAGTTCAGGATGAAGCTCTGGATGCTGACAGATGTCTTCTGCTGTTTGGCTGGCAAAGCCCCTGCTTAAAGAGGCACAAGGCCAGTGGAGTGTGGTAGCCATAGATAAACCCAGTAGTTATCAGGCATCTTTGACAGCTAAGGAGGTGGTGGCAAGACCAGCCAAGTCAAACGCCGGTCCTTCCCAGAGTCAGGCCTTGCACCCACGCCTTGTGGGGCCTCGCAGGGCAGGACCCATGTTCTCTCGCTCAGTGATGACTCGAGGCTCAGACGACCCAATTTCCCATCCTACCACAGGTTCCGATCAGGGGCATTTGGCCTCCTTGAGAGGTGTCTGTCTGGGAAGCCCCACTCCAGCAGAAGCTGTCGCCGAGACCGACGGCCCCCTCTTCCTTCACACAATCCGTCTGAAGTTTCTGCCTCTGTGGATGAGGCACACTCTCCCCTACCAAGCAGGGGAGGGAGCCTGAGGCCTGTAGATCGGGGTGGGGGCAGGGCTCTCTGTTCGGCAACTGCACGGGAGGCAGGTAGGGCCCCAGTGCTCGCCCAAGGCACAGACCCCTACTTAAGGTCCCCTTCAGACCCCGCGTGCAGTTGCACCCTTCAGTGAGAGGGGGCTGCGAGCTCGCCGACCTTCTGGAAGAAAGAAAACAAAATGCGTTAGATGGCTGTTCCTTGTCTAGCATTTTGATGCTTCAGCCATGTCTCTGCTCTGGTCCTGAAGGAAGAAGTGGTGGCAAGTCTTCCCCCACAGTGGAAGAGGAAACAAAGCAGGTATTAGCACAAAAGTGACCTCCGGTTTGGCAGACTGTACTGATCGTGTGCCCGACTACTAGAGAGTTCACACATTTAAAATGTGGAAGAGGCCTTTCCCCACATGCCACAGGAGCCAAACCCAAGTCCTCACACGTCAAGGAAACTTGCCGTGTGGGTGTGGGTAGGAAGCGAATGGATTGTTCTGAACAAAAACACTAAAACCCACCCCATGGGATGGAATGCACATACGCCAAGAGGTTTTGACTCACGTTGATTCTGGCACCAAACAAACACTTCCGACGGAGCACGCAACGACAACGATATCATTGGTTGGAATACGTTACTTAGAGCAGGAAAGTTTTTTGGGTTGCTTTTTTTAAAGTTGGAGCGGTTGCGACCAATTTTCCTCATGGAGTAATTACGCCCAGGGTAAAAATATGCTTTTTTATTAATGAAAATGAAACGGAATGGAAAAAAGTCTCATAATAATGTTAAAGGTTTGAACAGTCAATGTTTAACCATCATTTGCACCTAAAAGAGATGGCCAATCGTATTTTTTTTCCCCAACAAAAGTTCAAGCAGAATTTGATGAATTCCTGATGATCAGTTTCCATTTTGCTCCCAGAATCCGGTGTGATCACAAAGGAGATCTTTTACCAGCTATTTCTTTTCGTGCTAGTTTAGCTCACAAGAAAAAGGCCTCGAACGGTAAGAATTAGACAACTCTAAAATGTCAGGCGGCGGCGGGGGCTCAGACACGAACCTGAAGAACCGCAAAACGTCATTCCTCCTTGCGGAACAGTGAAAGGGATGACAGCATCCATAGGCCTGCACCACGCTGCGGGACTCGGGCATTCCCGTTTCTAATTGTCATAACAATCCATTGTCCGGGGCGACACGTACACGCAATGACTGAATAAGAATTTGCACTTCTTCAAGCGGTATGTCAACCTACGGATGGGGCTGAGGGGGGGTGTGAGCACATTACGCGGGCACAGAGACATTCACCTTCCCTATCCCACTGTGGAGTGATGATACATCAAAACATTTTGTTGTTGTTGTTGTTGTTTTCACGATTCCCGTGATGAAGCCAGAGCCGCAACAGCTCGCGAAGGGCAGCTTTTTTTGGTTTTGTTTGGGTCTGGCTGGGGGCGGGGGGGGTGTCGACCCAGGCACCCCTACTCCCTCCCCCCCCCCCCCCCCCCCCCCCCCCCCCCCAGGACCGTGCATGGATGGCGGAGGAGGAGGGGCCTTTGCAGGCTGGGCGGGAGGGACGCCGGTCTCCCCACCGCCCCTCACCCCGGCTCGGGTCATAATAATAATAATGGCATTTCTTAAGCGCTTACTACGTGCAAAGCACTGTTCTAAGCTCTAGGGAGGATGCAAGGTGATCAGGTTGTCCCACGTGGGGCTCACAGCCTTCATCCCCATTTTACAGATGGGGTAACTGAGGCCCAGGGACGTGAAGTGACTTGCCCAAAGTCACACAGCTGACAAGTGGCTGCGGCGGAATTTGAACCCTTGATCTCCGACTCCCAAGCCCGGGCTCTTTCCACTGAGCCACGCTGCTTCTCTAACCGTGGGTCATCATGGTTAAGGGTTGGGGGGCGGAGCATCGTGGGGGTCGGCGCTGGACTAGGGGGGCGGAAGTGGGGGGCGACGCTGGGTCTCAGCCCCCTCCAGGACAGAGGCAGAGTGTGTGTATATGTGTGTGTACATCTATATAGACAGACACACAGACACATATATATATATATATACACACACACACAAACACACACACCAACCCCTGGATGGCTCAGTCACCCCCGGCCAAGGCCCGGGCCGAGGTGCTGAAGTTTTTTGGGGTTTTTTTTCCCCTTGACCCCGAAGGGGCAGGGGCCCCGCGGTGGGGGAAAAAACCCCACTCCCTGGCCCCATTCAAACCGCTAGGACCCCCCCCCACACACACACACCCCAACAACCCCTCCCCCGACTGCCCCGGCCCGCTCCCCCGGGACTGGCACACACCCGCCAAAGGTGCCTCCCCCGACCACTCCCCAACCTCCTCCTCCGCCCGCCTTACCTTGGCAGCCGAGGGGGGTCCGGGTCAGCGAGCGGAGCCAGAGCTAAGACCCGGCCCGAGAACCGGCCGGGCAGGGCACCAGCAGGGCCGGGCAAAAGCCGGGGCAGGGCATCGGCCGGGGCAGGGCACCAGCCGGACCGGGACCAGCCGGGGCAGGGTACCAGCCGGGCCGGGACCAGCCCGGGCAGGGCGCCAGCCGGACCGGGACCAGCCGGGGCAGAGTGCCAACTGGGGCAGGGCACGAGCAGGGGCAGGGCACCAGGCGGGATAGGGTACCAGCCGGGGTAGCGCACCAGCCGGGACAGGGTACCAGCCGGGGCAGTGACCAGCTGGGGCAGGGCACCAGCCAGGCCGGGACCAGCCGGGGCAGGGCACGGTGGGGGGCGGGCAGAGACTTAGGTCGGGGGGTGGGCGGTGCCTTCCCCCCCCGGGACGGATGGACGGACCCCGGGACGGACCTCCAGGCCTCCCCGGAGCGACGGCTCGGGACCCGCCGTTCTCCTGCCCAACAGTCCCGACCAACGCCGCCCCCCGCCCCACCGCCAGGAAAATCCTTCAGGAATATTTGGGAAACCAAACGCCCTGCCCCCTTCGCCACAAGACGCGAGAGGGGAGAGAAGGGGTGGGGATGTCTCCGGCCAGAGAAGAGAGGAGGGAGCCAACTCTGCCCTGGAAACTGGGCAGCGAGAAGACCCCCGCCCGCCCAACGACCCCCTCCTCACCCGCTTCTCCGTCGAAAACGTTTCTGGTCCTGGAGGAAGACTCCCATTTCTGCCCTGCCCGCGGAGGAATCAGGAATTTTCCAGGGCACATGTCCCGGTCGGGGGTGCCCTCTGGGTGTGGGTCTGTGTGTCTGGTGGGGAGGGGGTGCCCTGTCTGTGTGTGTCTGTGTGTCTCTGTGTGTTGGGGGAGGGGTGCCCTGTCTATGTGGAGTCTGTGTGTGTGTTGTCTACGTGTGTTGGTGTGGGGGTGCCGTGTGTGTGTGTCTGGGGGGGTGGTGCCCTGTGTGTGTATCTGTGTGTTGGAGGGGTGCCCTGTCTGTGTGTGGGTGTGTATGTGTGTCTGTGTGTGTTGGGAGGGGGGGGTGTCATAAACTCTCAGGCAATTTTGACATTGACCGGCCGGCCTGCAAGGGAACGAAACCTCCAAAAAAATCGGATTTTTTTGGTGGGGAAGGGCGTCGATACTGAACCCCTTTGACACGAGACGATCCGGAGCCAGAGCGGTCAGGTGCCCCCCAGTTATGGGCCAGACTCGGAAATCAGGGATGACGATGCTCGGGGATTTGGGGGGGGCGGGGCACAGAGCGGGCATTTTTAGACTAGGGACCCCTGAGGAAAGGGGCCGGTCCTTCCCTCCCTCCGGTCTGCAGGGGGAGGGGAGGGGTGGCCTGGGTCCCAGCTCCCACCCCCAACCCCGCATCCAGACAGCCCCCAGGGAGGGGGGGGGGAGGAAAAAAATGTGGAAGGGGGAGGGAAGGAGGAGGGAAAGGGGACCGAAAAACGCACCAGTAATTGGAACACCTGACATGACAGGTAAGGGGAGGGGGGAGGGGAAGGGCAGAGTGTGCAGAGAGCGCGCATCTCGTAGGCCCACCTGAGCTGAAGCTCCTATTCCCCGTCGACTCTTTTGCATCGTAGGATCAAAAGCAGCCCAGGTCCTCGCTCCCCAAAAGGAGTGTGCTCCCGGTGGATGGAGATGGCGCTCATTCCTCGGAGACCTGCCCCCCTTCGCGCCCGCTTAACCCGCTACTTGTAGCGAAGGCGCCTGGCTCTGCCTCGCCCTCTTCTCTCTCCTCCCCCACTCGCAATCATTTCACGAACGGTAATACATTTCCAAAGACTTTTTTTTTTCTCAATACTTATTAGGATTGGGTGTTTCATTGCGCGCGCGCATCAATTCCTCCCCCCCCCCCCCCGCCCCGGACGGTTAAAACACTCCCTTTTCACAGATGCAAAGTAGATTTTTTCCCCCCCAGTACCCCGCCCCCAACGGCGGGCACGGTTGGCACTCCCTTCGCTCGCCACCCTCCCGCCCGCAGCCGCACCGCAACCTCAAAGAGGCTTTTTCCTAAATTTCCACTTTCCCCGGGGTGGGAGGGAAGGAAGGCATCGCTCTCCCGGCATCTTCAATCTCCCTCCCGTTTTTCCCACGGTCTGGTCCGATCCAGCAGGTAAACCATAAAACGTTGCCTCGGGCCACTTGGCTAAAAATCCATTTGATTTTGCCCAGCCCGTGAGCCCGTCACTGGGCAGCGACCGTCCCTATCTGTTGCCGAATTGTCCATTCCAAGCGCTTAGTCCAGTGCTCTGCACATAGTAAGCGCTCAATCAATACGATTGAAGGAAGGAAGGAAGGAAGGAATTTTGCCCTCGCAATTTTCGTTTTCCTACCCAGACGAGAAACTGGATGTTTAGCGCTCTCCGGCAGACCGCCCGCGGCCCGTTTGCAAGTTAGCGCTTCCTCCAGCTCGTCCCGGGCACGCGCGGCACGCCCCCGCAGGACCCCCCCCCCAGGCGCGCCCCCGCGGAAACCCGCGTGCACAAGCGCCCCCGCAGCCACACGCATTTCTATTTATTGATTTTGATGCCCCTTTACTGACTTTGATGTAAAGCTGCAGACTTTACAAGGACCGGACCCTTGCCTCGGGGATCCCGGCTCCGCCACCTGCCCGTTGGGTGACCTTCGGTAAGTCACTTAACTTCTCTGTGCCTCAGTTCCCTCATCTGGAAAATGGGGATGGAGACTGTGCGTCTCCACGTGGGACAGGGGCTGCGTCCAACCCGCTTTGCTTGTGCCTACCCCAGCACTTAGTACAGTGACTAGTACATAATAAGAGCCCGTTGTTGGGTAGCGATGGTCTCTATCTGTTGCCGAATTGTACAGTGTTCTGCACATAGTAAGCGCTCAATAAGTACTACTAATAATAATGTTGGTATTTGTTAAGCGCTTACTATGTGCAGAGCACTGTTCTAAGCGCTGGGGTAGACACAGGGGAATCAGGTTGTCCCACGTGGGCCTCACAGTCTTAATCCCCATTTTACAGATGAGGTAACTGAGGCACAGAGAAGTTAAGTGACCTGCCCACAGTCACACAGCTGACAAGTGGCAGAGTCGGGATTTGAACCCATGACCTCTGACTCCAAAGCCCGTGCTCTTTCCACTGAGCCATACTGAATGAATGAGTGCCTTAATTATTATTATGCCTGTCTCCCCCCCGCCCAGACTGTGAGCCCGGTGTGGGCAGGGATTGTCTCTCTGTGAGCCCGTTGTTGGGCAAGGATTGTCTCTCTCTGTTGCCGAATGGTACATTTCAAGCGTTTAGTACAGTGTTCTGCACATAGTAAGCGCTCAATAAGTACTATTGAATGAATGCCATAGTTATTATTATGTCTGTCTCCCTCCGCCCAGACTGTGAGCCCGGTGTGGGCAGGGATTGTCTCTCTGTGAGCTCGTTGTTGGGCAGGGATTGTCTCTCTCTGTTGCCGAATTGTACGTTCCAAGCGCTTAGTACAGTGCTCTGCACATAATAAGCGCTCAATAAATACTACTGAGTGAATGAATCCCATAATTATTGTTATGCCTGTCTCCCGCCCGCCCAGACTGTGAGCCCGGTGTGGGCAGGGGCTGTCTCTATCTGTTGCCGAATTGTACATTCCAAGCGCTTAGTACAGTGCTGTGCACACAGTAAGCACTCAATAAGTACGACTGAATGAATATTGATGAACTGTACTTTCCAAGCGCATGAGAAGCAGCGGGGGTTAGTGGAACAAGCCCGGGCTTGGGAGTCAGAAGTCGTGGGTTCAAATCCCGACTCCACCCCTGATCAGCTGTGTGACTTTGGGCAAGTCACTTCACTTCTCTGTGCCTCAGTGACCTCGTCTGTAAAATGGGGATGAAGACTGTGAGCCTCACGTGGGACTGCCTGATGACCCTGTATCTCCCCCAGCGCTTAGAACAGTGCTCTGCACCTAGGAAGCGCTAAGAGAAGCAGCGTGGCTCAGTGGAAAGAGCCCGGGTTTGGGAGTCAGAGGTCATGGGTTCTAATCCCGACTCTGCCGCTTGCCAGCTGTGTGACTTTGGGCAAGTCACTTAACTTCTCTGGGCCTCAGTTCCCTCATCTGTAAAATGGGGATTAAAACTGTGAGCCCCACGTGGGACAACCTGATCACCTTGTATCCCCCAGCGCTTAGAACAGTGCTTTGCACATAGTAAGCGCTTAACAAATACCACTATTATTATTATTATTAACAAATACCAACATCATTATTCCCTGGGCGGGGACGCGCACGCACAGGGAAGGCCGGGGGGGGCGCGCACGCAGAGGGAAGGCCCGAGGGGGGCGCGCCTGCGCGGGCACGAGTGGAGCAGAGAGCTGCGGCCTGCTGGAGGCGGCTCCTACTCCCGGGTCACCAAAGGTCAGCGACCTGGTGAAGGACCTCCATCTCTCCCTCCCTCTGGGACCTTGGAACACCGGCAGGACACCCGCACACCCCCAGGGGGAAACCCCGGCCCCCAGCGAGGATATGCCCACGAACCTGCGCGGAAAAGCAAATCTTTGCTGCCAACTGGGCCTCCTCCACTTGCCCCAGCGCTTGGCGTCTCCCCCGCTGCAGGGGGTGGGCGCCCAGAAAGGGGGCAGAAGGAGGGGAGATCCTGGCGGGGAGGTGGGCAGAGGCAGGGACCTGGGGGTGGCATTGGTTGGGGGCCTGGAGAAGCAGCGTGGCTCGGTGGAAAGAGCGCGGCCTTGGGAGTAAGAAGTCGTGGGTTCGAATTCGGATCTGCCACTTCATTCATTCATTAGTATTTATTGAGCGCTTACTATGTGCAGAGCACTGTACTAAGCGCTTGGAATGACTTGTCAGCTGTGTGACTGAGGGCAAGTCACTTCTCTGGGCCTCAGTACCCTCACCTGTAAAATGGGGATGAAGACCGTGAGCCTCACGTGGGACAACCTGATGACCCTGTATCTCCCCCAGCGCTTAGAACAGTGCTCTGCACCTAATAAGCGCTTAACAAATACCAACATTATTATTATTAATCCCCGCTCTGCCACTTATCTGCTGTGTGACCTTGGGTAAGTCACCTCACTTCTCTGAGCCCCCGTTGCCTCATCTGCAAAAATGGGGGTTAAAAACTGAGCCCCACGTGGGGCAATTTGATTATCCTGTAATAATAGTAATGTTGGTATTTGTTAAGCGCTTACTATGTGCAGAGCACTGTTCTAAGCTCTGGGGTAGATTCAGGGTCATCAGGCCATACCACGTGAGGCTCACAGTCTTAATCCCCATTTGACAGATGAGGTAACTGAGGCACAGAGAAGTGAAGTGACTTGCCCACAGTCACACAGCTGACAAGTGGCAGTGCGGGGATTCGAACCCACGACCTCTGACTCCCAAGCCCGTGCTCCTTCCACTGAGCCACGCTGCTTCGCTTGCAACAATGCTCTGTACAGAGTAAGCGTTTAACAAATACCATAATTATTATTATTATTATGGGAGGAGGGGAGACAGAGGAAGGGGCGTGGAGAGGGCGGGAAGGCGAGGGTTTGGAGGGTGAGGAGGAAGCAGTGCCAAGAGGAGGAGAAAGAAGAGTTCAAAGGAGAACACGAAGCTGGCATTTGCCAGGGAGGGACTGGCACCACTTTCCGGGGACCCCCAAGAGCCCCAGAGATTCACACGGACAGAGACCCCTGTGCCCACCACCACAGAGATGAAGAGGTTGGCAGAGACAAAGAGATACCCGCGGGTGGGGGGAAGGGGAGGGGTTCGTCTGTCCTTATTGCGTGCAGAGCACTGTACTAAGCGCTTGGCAAAGTACAAGAGAGCAGTAAAGAAGGCCGATCCTCGCCCGCGACGAGCTCACCAGTCCGGCGGCCGGGGCGGCGCTGGGTGCCCACCGGGCACGGGAATAACGGGCGAGGGGTCGGTGCCAGTAGGAGGAGGTGGCAGCAATGAGGCCCCTCCTCCCCCCAGCAGCTGCGCGTGCGCGCGAGGGCGGGGACGCGCACCCCCAACCGCGCCCCCGCTCCGGGACCCCCTCTGGGTCTGTGGGTGAGCTTGGGTGACTTTAAAAAAAAAAGGGGGGGTGGTGAATGTGTGGGTGGAACCGTTTATTCCGGTGACAAGGTACATGTGCACCACTGTGTGCGACAATATCTGCGTGTGCGGCAGACACGGTTCGAGTGTCAGAGTGATGGGGTCTGTGGAGGGGACTGTCACAGTGTGGGGAGGGGGGGACTGACTGAAAAAGGGCGTGTACGCGACATCATAATAATGGTTTGTGCTCATTCATTCATTTACTCGTATTTATTGAGCGCTTACTGTGTACAGAGTACTACTAAGCGCTTGGAAAGTACAATTCAGCAATAAAGAGAGGCGATCCCTGCCCACAGTGGGCTGTTAAGCGCTTACTATGTGCCAAAAACTGTTCTAAACGCTGGGGTAGATACAAGGTAATCAGGTTGTCCCATCTGGGGCTGACAATCTCCATCCTCATTTTACAGATGAGGGAACTGAGGCACAGAGAAGTGAAGTGGCTTGCCGAAGGTCACACAGCAGACAAGTGGCGCTGGCGGGGTTAGGACACATGTCCTCTGGCTCCCAAGCCCGTGGTCTTTCCATTAAGCCACGCTGCTTCTGTGGGTGAGTGATTTTGAGAGGGGATGTGTATATGTGTGTGTTCTAACAGTAATAATTGTGGTATTCGTTAAGCACTTTGTGCCAGGTGCTGTACTAAGCACTGGGGTGGATAGGGGCAAATCGGTTTGGATACAGTCTCTGTCCCACATGGGCTCACAGTCCCAATCCCCGTTTTACAGATGAGGTAACTGAGGCTCGGAGAAGCGAAGTGATTTGCCCAAGCTCACACAGCAGACAAGTGGTGGATCTGGAATTAGAACCCATGACCTTCAGACTTCCAGGTCCATGCTCTAGCCACTATGCCAGGCTGCTTCATCCATTGTTATTTGAATGTGTAGGTGTGACTGGATGTGCTCCTGTGCTGTCTTCAGTCCTTGGTCCAACCCACCAAGCAGCCCTGTCACCGAGAGTGTTGGGTAGGGCTAGGGGATCGGGAGGATATATTAAGGACATGGTAGCATATAGGAAATTGAGTGGGTGAGAATGTAATAATGGCAGTGTGTGTGTGAGCAACCCTGGGTGTGACTGCGTGAAAATACATGTACACTCTCCCAGTAGTTCCAACCAGTTCAAATGACGCTCCATTTGAGGAGAGGCGTGGGAAGGGTAGAGGGAAGCTGCCTCTCCCCTTAGTTTCGGGTTCAGAGTCCGCATGGCACAAACTACATCCAGGGGCTATAGCCCATCTCACCTTCCTTCCCCTTCTCTTTCCCCGGACAGCAGCCCCAGGTCCATGCGGGGAGGGGGAGAAGAATGAGGAAAATTCGGGAGTGGTTACAGGATTGGCCACAGGCCTGCCATCTCGGGCTCTTTGGAGGCTGCTGGGTGGAATAAGGACTAGGGTGGGAGAGGAGAAGACTTATCCTCTCACTTATAGACTTATCCTATCCCACTGTGGTGCCCTCCTTGCCCCTTGCTGAACAAATACATATACACCCAACACAGAGAAAACCAGGCACCAAAAGACGGTGATAGACACAGAAATATCGAAGAGATGGAAACACAGACAAAACACTGAACTAAGAGCTTAAGACAATACAGAAATCCTCTAGACTCTAAACTGTTGTGGGCAGAGAACGTATCTCCCAAGTCTATACTGTTGTACTCTCCCAAGCTTTTGGAATGGTGCTTCTGCCCACAGTAAGTACTCAATAAATACCATTAATTGACTACAGAAGAAGTCGCAATCTGTGCCCTCAAAGAGTTTACAATCTAAAGTGAGACAGACCAAAAAAATTTACAAATAGTGTGAGCAGGAGGAAGCATGGGGAAACAGTTGGTAAAAAAAAGTGTGAAACCCTAAATTGATAAATAAGCAGAATAAGTAGACCAAGATCTAGGCAAGTGTCAAGAAAGCTATTAGGTAGACCCAATTTAGGTGTCGGACATTAATGGGGGAAGGTTTTCTAGAGGGAACGCAAAGACACTAGCACACACATTAAAACACATAGACAGGCAACTGCTTTGAGGAGACCGAGTCAAGGCATATAGGAAGATTCAAATATCCTTTTTTAAGGGTATTGGTTCAGTGCTTACTATGTGCCAGGCACTTGTACTGAGTGCTGGGGTAGATACAAAATAAACAAATCGGACAAAATCCCTGTTTTACATATGGCTTATGGTCTTAATCCGTGTTTTACAAATGAAATAACTGAGGCACTGAGAAATTAAGTCACTTGCCCAAGGTCACTTATCAGACAAGTGGCAGAGCCTGGTATTAGAACTCAGGTCCCCTGACTCCCAGGCCAGTGCTCTTTCCAGTAGACCACACTGTTCCTCACAAAACAGCTATTTTAGGTATTTCTAAAGCCATGTTTGGGCTCCGCTGCCCAGATCAATTTTCTAAAAGATTATTCCGCGCCCACCTCCCCTCTCCTCACTCTGATCCTGTCCCAAGTGTGGAGATCTCTCACCAGAGACAGAGCAAGGATATAGGTGCCAGGAGCCACAAATACAAATGCTTTTCTGAGTCTCCTGTTTTCAGAACCTGCCCATTCAATCGATCAGTCAATCAGTGGTATTTATTACGGGCTTATCGGGTGCAGAGCACAGTCCTGAGTATTTGGAAGAGTACAATCCAACAGAGTCGGGAGACTCGATCCCTTCTTACAAGGAGCTTTCAGTCTAGAGGGGAAATAGAAATTAATATACATTATGGATAGGGGAAATGGGAGATTATTAAGGATAGGCACATAAGTGCTCTGGGCCTGGGGGAGAGATGAATTTCAGGTGGTTAAGGGGTACAGATCCAAAGGCATGGATGACAGAGAAGGGAGGACAAAAAGTGAGGCCTTGGTCAGGGAAGTCCTCTTAGAGGAGATCTGCTTAGGGATGGCGTAACTTCTATTTCTATCTACTCTTTCCATCTTGTCCCTTCCCTGTCTAGCTGCTTTT
Organism: Ornithorhynchus anatinus; assembly: GCF_004115215.2. Classification (NCBI taxonomy): domain Eukaryota; kingdom Metazoa; phylum Chordata; class Mammalia; order Monotremata; family Ornithorhynchidae; genus Ornithorhynchus; species Ornithorhynchus anatinus. The sequence goes on along the minus strand of NC_041750.1, from coordinate 29,191,844 downwards.
GCCTTGTCCTTTCTTCCCTCCCCACTGCCCTGCCTCTACCCCCGGCCCTCTGCCCTAGCCCCAGCCTCTGCCCTGCTGTCTCTTCCCAGTGATCAGTCTCTGTCCTCCAAGGTTCCTTCCCTAGACCTCCTGTGAGCAGGAAGGAAAGAGGGGGAGGAAAGGGAAGAGAGGAGAGTAAAGGTGACTGGGGTTGGGTTGAGATTCTAGATGCTGGAGGGATGAGGAAGAGTCCACTTGATTCCTGTTCAGCTGTACTGCCTTCCCCCACCCACCCACCCCCATCACCATCAGGACAATTCCTTTCATTTTTTAGGACTGACCCTGCCCCAAGTCCATTCTTTTTTTTTATGGTATTTGTTAAGTGCTTACTATGTGCCAGGCACTGTTCTAAGTGCTGGGGTAGATGCAAGGTAATCGGGTTGGACACAATCCCTGTCCTACACAGGGCTCCCAGTCTTAATCCCCATTTTATAGGTGAAGTAACTGAGGCACAGAGAAGTGAAGTGACTTGCCCAAGGTCACACAGCAGAAAGTGGCAGAGACAGAATAATTAGAAGCAAGGTTCTTCTGACTCCCCGGCCCATGCTGTATTCATTAGGCTCACCCTGCCTCTTTTTCTGGGAGGAAATAGTTCCATAGCTCCTTCATTTCGTATTTGTAACGTGGTACCCCTTGCCACAGCCCAGCCTCCAAAACTCATCCAGAGAGGTTGTGTATGCCAGTATTCCTGGCCTGATATTTGTGAGGTTGGGATGCAACTTCAGATCTATCCTCAATCCTACTTTGGGGGGGAGGATGTGTGTGTGTGGTATGTGTGTGTGTGGTCGATCAGAAACTTCACAGATTTTTAAATTTAGAGCCCGTTCATTTGATAGGGAACATTACCAAGAGCTATACAGTTCGACCACGCTCAAAATAACTGTAGTGTTGCACAAGTTTTCTCACTATGTAACCTCGTAGTACAGTGCTAAAATGCAGCACGGCCCGTGCAGCCGGGCAGTGTATCACTAGGGTGTTGCACAGGAGACGGGCACACAGGAGGCTGTTGAGGGGCTGCACCGTTACATGGTCGAACCGTAGCACAGGCCGTGACATCACACAGCGCGTTACCAAAGCGATGCCCAGTACATAGTCATGTGAGATGGGTAAAGTGTGGCGGGGGGGGGGGGGGGGGTGTGTCCCAGCCACAAGGTAGCTCACTACAGCGCCGCTCTGAATGGTCTCAAGTGTCTCACCGTCCGGGCAGATCGCACAGATCAGAGCCAAAGTGTGGCACCGTGCGTGCAGTTCGACAGAAAAGATTCGCAAGTAGCTTTACCCTAACAAAACCCCCGAGTGTCTGCCTCGTATGCAAAACCTTTTATGCGATGCTGTATTAAGACTTCTTTTTAGTCATATTGTTTAGCCCTGGAAAGAAAGGGGGGGGAGAGGAAAAAAAAGAAAACAAAGCAATTAAAAAGATTGACAGGTATGGTTTGTGTGAGACCTATTTGTAATTGTCAGGGTGACGTTGGCAGGAGGAGGAGGAGTAAAGACTGAGGCAGGAAAAGCAGCTCGATGTGTCTGTCTATCAGTTGAGACTGTCTGAAAGCTCTGGGATCTGGAGTGTGGGCTATATTTCACTGGGAAGAGAGCAGAGGGAGAGTGGCTTTTTCCCCTCCCAGGAGTTTCAAGGGGGAGAACAGTTCCCCGGCCACCTCTCCCTGCCAGGGAATGCCGTCTTTCCCCTGCACACACGCTCCGGGATTGGGGGTGTTTTGAAAGGGGAGTTTTTTTTTTTAAAGAAAATTTTATTTTTTTGGGGGGGGGGGTGGTGGGGTGTGTGTTTTTCTTTTCTCCTGTTGAAGACCAAGAAAAAAAAAAACAACCCACACGAGACCATGTGTTTCTATTCCCTTTAAGTGGAGGAAGGAGCCGCGTGCGGTGCTGGAGAGGAGCGCCGGGGGGAGAGTTGGCGCTCCGGCCGCCGGGGTGACCCTCCCTTTTGGGGGGGAGGGACTGGTGTGTGTGTGTGTGTGAGTGTGGGTGCGCGCTGCCCTCCGCTTTATGCTCTGCTTTCTCGCTCTTTGAGTGGTAGGAGGAAAAAGGAGAGGCCGGGTCGGACCCCCCCGCCCCCTCCTCCGGCCCCGCAGAGCACCGGGCGGCGCGCAAAGTTGCGCGCAGAGGAGAGACCGTTGGATTTGGGGGGCGGGGGAGGGGTTGGGGGTCGGCGGTCCGGGATGGAGCCGGAGGACTGAAGTGAGATGTGCCTGCCGAAGAGCCTCCCGCCCCCGCCCCCGCCGCCCAGCCCCGGGCCCCGCCGCCCCCGGGGCCCCGGCCCGACCCCCGGCCCGCACCCCCGGACCCCCGGACCCCGCCAGGAGCCACCCCGTCAATGACCGCCTTTCCCGAGCCAGTTGGGCCAGCGGCGGCTCCCGGACCCGGACCAGGACCCGGACCAGGACCAGGACCAGGACCAGGACCAGGCCCGGGCCCCCCAGCCCCGCTGGACCGGACCCCCCGCCACCCCCTACCAACTTTGGCCCGAACCCCGAGCCCCGACAACGACGCCGATCGGGGCTAGAAGTTGCCCCCCCGTTTGCGACCCCTGGCACCTCTTCCCTCCCCCCCCAATCTTCCTCCCCTCGCCCCCATCCCCTTCCCTCCCTTCCCCCCATCCCGGCGGGGTCCGGCGAGGGCCGAAGTCCGGCCCAAAGTGTCCGGCGGCGGTGGGGCGGCAGCATGCCGAGGAGGAAGCAGCAGGCACCCCGGCGCTCCGCAGGTAACCCCCCCAAAAAAACCCCAAGACCCCCAAATCCCTCCAAACACCCCTGCACCCGGAGGCCGGGCGCCGCATCCGTGCCACCAACCCCGGGCGGATGGCGAGGTGGCACCGCCCCCCCCAAAACCCAACCCCCAACTTCATGTCCATCCTAACCCCCCCCCAAACTTCATGTCTGGGCTTTGGAGGGGTCCTGGGGGGGGGGAGGAGAAGCACCCCCTCCCTGCCCGGCGATTGGGGTTGGGGGGGGATGGATGCCCATCGTTCATTCAGTAGCCTGGATCGAGCGCTGACTGTGTGCAGAGCACTCGACCAAGGGGTTGGAGGCTATGGTTCGGCAACGTAATCCGTAATCAATAATGATCATCATGATCATCATCAATAATAATAATACTCCTGGTATTTGTTAAGCGCTTACTATGCGCCCAGCATTCTTCTAAGCGCCGGGGCGATGGTAAGAGGAAGCGTGGTGTTTGT